>NC_134975.1:687350-776971 GCF_965638725.1 Aptenodytes patagonicus
GAAGAGCTGACCCCCCCCGACTCTTCTCGCAGGGCCCAGCAGGCGAGCAGGGACAACGAGGGGACCGCGGCGAGAAAGGGGAGAAGGTGAGAGCGTACCCCCCCACCCCAACAAAGAGTCCCGTGTCCCCCCCCCCCCCCCGGCGCCAGTGGGGTGCTGCAGGGAACTGACACGCTCGCCGCACGGATGACACCCCCCCCCCCCCTTTCCCCCCCCCCCCCGACAGGGTGCTCCCGGCCCCCGGGGCAGGGATGGAGAACCCGGCACGCCTGGAAATCCCGGCCCTCCCGGCCCCCCCGGCCCTCCTGGCCCCCCTGGCCTCGGCGGGGTGAGTATTGGGGTGGGTTTTTTTTCTTTTTGGGGGGGGGGGGGGGGGGGGGGGCGAAAGGAGGGGGTTTGGGGGCGGCCGGCGTGCTCAGCCCCCTTCCCCTTGCAGAACTTCGCGGCTCAGATGGCGGGCGGCTTCGACGAGAAGGCCGGAGGCGCGCAGATGGGCGTCATGCAGGGACCCATGGTAAGAGGGCCCCCCCCACCCTGGGACCAGGGACCCGCCCAAACACCCCCCCCGCCCCGCCCCGCCCCGCCCCCCAGCGGGACATGGCAGCGGGTCCCGTCTTGAGACACGGGGGGACCCTGCGTCACCGACGATGGGGACCGTCCCCATTTTGGGGGGACCCCACCTGGTTTGGCAGATGATGGAGGGGGGGGGGGGGGCCGGCCACTTCGCCCTCCCACCATGACACTGTTGTCTCTCCCCCCAGGGCCCCATGGGACCCCGCGGCCCCCCCGGACCTTCCGGTGCTCCCGTAAGTACCCGCCCCCCCGCCAGGCTCGGGGGTCTCTGGGTGGGCACCCTGCCACCCCGCTGATATGCCACCGTCTCCCTTCCAGGGTCCCCAAGGATTTCAAGGCAACCCCGGCGAGCCCGGCGAGCCCGGCGCTGCTGTGAGTGTCCCCCCCTGCCTCGTCCCCCTCCAACCCCCACACCTTGGGGACATGCCACCCACCAGCTCCCACTCACCCGCTGCCTCTCTGTCCCCTTTAGGGTCCGATGGGTCCCCGGGGACCTCCGGGACCTCCTGGGAAACCTGGCGATGACGTGAGTCCTTTGCTGCTCCGGCACCGGCCGGCAAACCCCGGCTGAGAACGGGCAGCTCGTTGCAGCAATGGCCCCAGCCAGAAGCCAAAGGGTGATTTTATTCCCCCCCCCCCCCCCCCCCCCGCCCCCCCATCTCATTTCCCCGCAGGGCGAGACTGGCAAACCCGGCAAATCCGGCGAGCGCGGCCCCCCCGGCCCCCAGGTAAGGCAGCGCCGGGCTGGATCCGGCCCCCCTGGGACGGAGCCCCCTGTCTCCCTCCTTCGCCCCCAACCAGCTTTCTCTCCGCTTGCTCACAGGGTGCTCGTGGCTTCCCCGGGACACCCGGTCTCCCCGGAGTGAAAGGCCACCGGGTAAGTGTGTCCCCCCCCCGACTTTGCACCCTCGGTGTCCCCGTCACCCGGTGGCACAGAGGGTGAGACACTGCCCCCCCGCCCAATCTCTCTGTCCCCAGGGCTACCCCGGCTTGGACGGTGCCAAGGGCGAGGCGGGGGCTCCTGGAGCCAAGGTAAGTGTTGGGCGACCATCCCCGTGGCGTCGGGGCTGGCAGGGCGACCATCCCCGTGGTGTCGGGGCTGGCAGGGTGCTGCACGCCGGGGCTCACCCTCTCTGCCCTTCCCCGCAGGGCGAATCCGGCTCACCTGGCGAGAACGGCTCCCCCGGCCCCATGGTGAGTCTTTGGGTTGGGAAAGGGGGAAACTGAGGCACGGGGGAGGTTGCGGGGGGGGGGGTATTGCCCACCCCCCAGCCCCGGGCTGGGCACCGCAGAGCCCGACCCACCGCCGTGTGTGTCCCCCCCCCCAGGGTCCCCGCGGGCTGCCCGGAGAGAGAGGACGTCCCGGCCCCTCCGGCGCTGCGGTGAGTGTGATGCCGCCTGGGTCCCCAGTAGCAACTCCGGTGGCACCCCCGGTGGCACCCCGGTGGCAGGAGGGTGTCCCCCGCCCCCCCGCAGTGCCCCCCGTGACTCCCGCCGCCGTCTCCCCCCAGGGTGCTCGTGGCAACGACGGTCTCCCCGGCCCGGCTGGACCCCCTGTAAGTAAAAGGCTGCTCGGCCCCTTCCTGGGCTGCTGGACTCCATGTCACCCCGTGGGGGACAGCGGGGTCCCCCGGGACCCCCCAAAGCCTGGGCAGACCCTCACACTCTTCTTGCCCCCAGGGACCTGTCGGCCCAGCCGGAGCCCCCGGCTTCCCTGGCGCCCCCGGCTCGAAGGTAAGGGGGGAGGGGCTGCTTCCAGCAGGGGAAACTGAGGCACGGCACCGGCTGCTGCCCCCCCTCCCCTCACTCTGTCTTTCCTTCTTCCAGGGTGAAGCAGGTCCCACCGGCGCACGAGGTCCCGAGGGTGCCCAGGGCCCCCGCGGTGAATCCGGCACCCCCGGCTCTCCTGGCCCTGCTGGCGCCCCCGTAAGTGCTGTCACTTGCTGTGTGTGTTGTCCCCCCCCCCCCGGTGGCTTGTCCCCGCATGTCCCCTGGCCTGGGAGCCATGGGGACGGGGCTGATCCTGCGAGCCGGGGGGCGGGAAGGGATCATCCTCTGCTTGGCAGTGGGGGAAACTGAGGCACGGGGAGGGCAGAGCCAGGCTCAGCGGTGTCTTCTTTTAGGGTAACCCAGGGACTGACGGCATCCCCGGCGCAAAGGGCTCAGCGGTGAGTATGGCTGGGGACGGGGACGGGGACAGGGTGTCCTGAGTCCCTGGGGGAGGGGGCCGGGGCTCGGGAGGGGTCTGGTCCTGGGCGGGGAGGGCTGCCGAGGGCTGAGCTGGGACGTGGGGACGCGTGGGGACCCTGGGGGTCATGGGGGACAGGGGGATGCGGGAGGATGCGGGGGGATCGGGGGATGCTGGGGGACATAGGGACGCTGGGGGACAAGGGGACATGGGGATGCTGGGGGATGTGGGATGCTGAGGGACACTGGGGGGATGCTGGGGGATGCTGGGGGACGCTGGGGGACATGGGGTCGCTGGGGGCCGCGGGGACACTGTGGGACACGAGATGCTGGGGGATGTGAGGATGCTGGCGGATGCGGGATGCTGGGGGATGTGGGGGACACCGGGGACGCTGTGGGAGGCGGGAGGACACAGGGGACATGGGGACGTCGGGGGACACGGGGCCGTGCCGTGCCCCCCTGACGTCAGCCGGCTGCCCGCAGGGCGCCCCGGGCATCGCCGGCGCTCCAGGCTTCCCCGGCCCCCGCGGCCCGCCCGGACCCCAGGGTGCCACCGGCCCGCTGGGACCCAAGGGACAGACGGTAAGAGCCCCCCGACAGCCCCCCGAGATGGGGACCGGGGCCCTGGCCCCGCCCACTGCCACCTGGCCCTGCCCACTGCCAGCACACCCCGCCCACTGCCACCTGGCCCCACCCACTCTGTAACACACTCCGCCCATTCTGCCACAGGCCACGCCCCCATTCCCAAATCCTTGCGGGTCCCCTCCCCAGTTGCCCTTGGGTCACTCCCGGGTCACCTGCTCCTGGTCCCCAAAGGGGCCACCGGGGATGGGGAGGGGATGGGGACGGGGCGGGATGGGGCGGGATGGGGATGGGATGGGGATGGGGACGGGGAGGGAATGGGGACAAGGATGGGGCGGGATGGGGATGGGGACGGGGACGGGGACGGGGCGGGATGGGGATGGGATGGGGATGGGGACGGGGACAGGATGGGGACGGGATGGAGATGGGGACGGGATGGGGACAGGGGCGGGGTGGGCACAGGATGGAGATGGGGACGGGGACAGGATGACAATGGGGATGGGGACAGGGACGGGATGGGGACGGGATGGAGATGGGGACAGGGACGGGATGGGGACAGGGACGGGATGGGGACGGGATGGAGATGGGGACAGGGACGGGATGGGGACAGGGATGGGATGAGGATGGGGATGGGGACAGGGACAGGATGGGGACAGGGATGGGGTTGGGTACTGGGTCAGATAAAAGGACTGGGATGGAGATGGGGATGAGGAAAGGGATGGGGACAAGGATGACGATGGGGACAGGCATGGGGACAAGGATAGGGCTGAGATCGGGGTCAGGAATGAGGGCAGGAGTGGGGGAGAGGAAAGGGGATGGGGACGGGGATGGGGATGAAGATGGGGACAGGGATGGGCTGGGGACAGGGATGGGCTGGGGACAGGGATGCGGATGGGGACAGGAAGAAGGGACGGGGATGAGGATGGGCACAGGAAAGGAGACGGGGATGGGGACAGGGATGGGGTGGGGACAAAATGGGGGTGGGCTTGGGGACAAGGTTGGAAGCAGGAATTGGGGATGGGAATGAAGATGGGGACAGGAGAGGGGATGGGGACAGGAGAGGGGATGGGGACGGGATGGGGACAGGGATGGGGCCAGGATGGGGACGGGAAGGGGGATGGGGACAGGGATGGGGCCAGGATGGGGACGGGAAGGGGGATGGGGACAGGGATGGGGCCAGGAAGGCATATGGGAGTGAAGGTGAGGACAAGGCTGGGTTGGGGACAGGGATGGGGACAGGGATGGGGCCAAGCAAGAAGACAGACACAGGGATGGGGCCGTGGCCTGGAGAGGGGCCTGGGGTCGGGGACAGCCATGGGGACGCTGCCGCCCAGTCCCCCACCGACCTCTCGCTCCCCAGGGAGAACCCGGCATCGCGGGCTTCAAAGGCGAACAAGGACCGAAGGGCGAGACGGTGAGTCCGCGGGGGGGCCGCATCCAGCACCCCCCCCCCCCCCCGCCCCCCGCCCCCCACCTCAGCCGGGGGTCCGTCCCGCGGCCCCTCGCTCCCCATCCGGGGCCGGAGTGTCTCGTCGGCGTCTTAACGAACCTCTTCCCCTAACGAGGCCCCTCGAGGGGCAGCGTCCCCCCTCCCGCGGGGGAACAATAGCCGCTGTGTTCGCCCCCCCCCCCCGCCGGGGACATTCCCCCCTCGCTTCATTAACCAGCCTCAATGCGCAGGGCTGGATCCCCGCCGCGGCGGCCGCCGAGCCCCGGCGCCGGCGGGACACGTGGCACAGCGAGGGGCTCCTGCCCGGCACCCCTGGGGTCTGTGATTTATTGGGGGGGGGGGATGCAGGCAGGCCTCCCCCCCCCCCCCCCCGCCCCCCGGCGCACCGTGGGGGAGGAAGGCTCCTCGTGACCCCCTTTTCCTCCTCTTCCTCAGGGACCCGCAGGACCCCAAGGTGCCCCCGGGCCGGCTGGCGAGGAAGGCAAGAGAGGAGCTCGCGGTGAACCCGGTGCTGCCGGCCCCGTGGGCCCACCTGGAGAGAGGGTGCGTGGCCCCCCCCGCACCCCCCGCAGCGAGCTGCTGCCCCCCCAAAACCTCCCCCCCCCCATGATTTCACTCCTCCTCCTCTTCCTCCATAGGGTGCTCCCGGCAATCGCGGCTTCCCTGGGCAGGACGGGCTGGCTGGACCCAAGGTGGGACGTCAGGGTCACGGGTGGGGTGGGGGTCCAGAGGGGGGGTGACCACCCCCTGAGCTCCCAAACTCACCCCTTCTCCCCCCTCCCTCCCGCCCCGCACAGGGTGCTCCGGGCGAGCGTGGCCCCGCCGGCCTCGCGGGTCCCAAGGGAGCCACCGGCGACCCCGGGCGCCCCGGAGAGCCCGGACTGCCCGGAGCCAGGGTAAGAGCCGGGGGCGGGGGGGGTCGGATCCTGCACTCCCTCAGGGGGCAGAACGGGGGGTGGGGGGGCGGTTGCCCTGGGGGGGGGGGGGGGGCTCCCCGCTGCGCTGAAGGGGGGGTTCAGCCGGGGCGGGAGCACGTGGGGACGGTGGTGACGCTGGTGGGACCTGCTGGGGTCAGCGAGGAGGCTCTTTGGGGTCGGTGAAGGTGCTTTTGGGGTTGGTGAAGGTGCTTTTGGGGTCGAGAAGGTGCTTTTGGGGTTGGTGAAGGTGCTTTTGGGGTCGGTGAAGGTGCTTTTGGGGTCAGTTAAGGTGCATTCGGGATCAGTGAGGTGCTTTTGGGGTCGATAAGATGCATCTGGGGTTAGCCAAGATGCTTTTTTGGCATTAAGATGCTCTTTGGGGTCGGTTCAGTTGCTCTCCGGTGCTAATTAAGAGCTTCTTTGGGGTTATCAAAGATGCATTTGGGGTGAGCAAAGATGCATTTGGGGTGAGCAAAGATGCATTTGGGGTTAGCAAAGGTGCTCTTTGGGGTTAAGATTCTTCCTGGGGTTAGTGAAGATGCTCCTTGGGGTTAGTTAAGATGGATTTGGGGTTAGCAAAGACGCTCTTTGGGGCGAGCGAAGATGTATTTGGGGTCAGCCACCACGCTCCTGGGGTTAGGCAGACCCCCGTGCCCCCTGTGTGAGCTCCAGGCCCAGAGCAGCGGCCAGGAGCCGGGCAGGATGGGGTGCCCCAGCGTCCCTCCGCCTCGCGGCCGGCCGCTCTGCGCCCCCCCCACCCCCCTAATTCCTTCGCTCTGCCGCAGGGTCTCACCGGCCGCCCAGGCGACGCTGGTCCTCAAGGCAAAGTCGGCCCAACCGTAAGTGATGCTCCGTGGTGGGGGCGGTCGGCCCCGGGGGGGGGGGGAATGCCGGGGTCCGGTGCGGTCCCCGCTGACGTCCCCCTCCCCTGCAGGGCGCTCCCGGCGAGGACGGCCGCCCCGGCCCCCCCGGCCCGCAGGGTGCTCGCGGCCAGCCCGGAGTGATGGGTTTCCCCGGTCCCAAAGGTGCTAACGTGAGTATCAACCGATTTCTATCCAAAACGGGGCTGCGGCCCGGGCACGGAGCCCATCACCGTTGCATCTCTCCTCCCTCTAGGGCGAGCCTGGAAAAGCCGGTGAGAAAGGACTCCCCGGTGCCCCGGGGCTGCGGGTGAGTTGTTTTCGTTCCCTTGCCACCCCTCCCCAAAAACACATCTTGGGGTTGCTCCAGCGTCGCAGTCCCCTGAGGCATCTGCAGTCTCCGGGTGGGGAAACTGAGGCACAAGGGCTGGGAGGGTGAAGCGGGATCTGCAGCATCGCTCTTGGAGCTCAGCACCGGGTGGTTTTTCTCCTCCGTAGGGTCTCCCTGGCAAGGACGGTGAGACGGGAGCTGCTGGCCCCCCGGGACCTGCCGTGAGTGTCACAGCCTTGTCCACCCAGGGCCAAAACCTGCTTGAAATGGGGGGAGTGGGGGGGGGGTCGGGGGTTGTAGCCCCGCCGGAGCTGGGCAAAGGACCACCCCGGGTCTACTGGGGATGGATCCTCCACGGTCCCCGGCCCTCGTGGTGTTGGGGCATGGGGATTTCGGGATCCCCCCGTGATTCCGGCTCTGCCCAAAATCCTGGGGTGGGTGAAGCCCGAACCCCAGGAGTTTTCGGGGTCCTTCACCACTGTCCTTCCCGCAGGGTCCCGCGGGCGAGAGGGGAGAGCAAGGAGCCCCCGGTCCCTCCGGCTTCCAGGTGAGCACATGGAAGGGGTGAGGTTTGGGGTGCTGGGGTCGGGTTGATGCTCGTGGGTGACCCCTGAGCCCCCCGTCCCCGAGGGTCTCACTGCCGCCATGCTCATGCCGCTGCTTTCCCCTCCCAGGGCCTGCCCGGGCCACCAGGTCCCCCCGGAGAGAGCGGCAAACCTGGAGATCAGGTGAGGCCCCGTTTTTCCCTCCTCCCAGACGTCCCCCGGCTGCGAAGGAGGGGACAGGACCCCCGGCAGCCCCCGGGACTGACCCCTGACTCTTTCCCCCCCCCCCCCCCGGCCGCAGGGTGTTCCTGGAGAAGCTGGTGCCCCCGGTCTCGTCGGTCCCAGAGTAAGTATCACCGTCCCCCCGGCTGCGGGGACAGGACGCCTCTCCCTGTCCCACGGGGGATTTTGAGGGGCTCGAGGGGGTCGGCGGAGCCTGGCCGCCCCCATCCAAGGCCATCGCCTCCCCCAGTCCCAACGGTTCAGCCTCCGCCGCAGCCCGTTCCCTCTCCTCCCAGTACATCCCAGTCCCTTCGGGGCAGCGCGGGATGGATGCTCTGCCCTCCGTCCCCGGGGACATCCGTGCAAAGGGCACCGTGGCCCTCACTGTGGCCCCGTGGCCTCTTCCTAACGCTGTGTGTCGTCCCCCCCCGACCCCAGGGTGAACGTGGCTTCCCCGGTGAACGTGGCTCTCCTGGCGCACAAGGGCTGCAAGGTCCCCGTGGGCTCCCCGGCACGCCGGGTACTGACGGACCCAAGGTGGGTGACAAGGGGTGTGGGGGTGGGGGGGGGAACGGGGCTCAGTGCCACCGATGGAGCCGTGAGGCTGGGGGTCTGCACACGGTGGGTTGGCACCCCCAATAACTGCACCTTCGCTCTGCTTTAGGGTGCAACCGGACCGGCCGGCCCCAACGGCGCCCAGGGTCCCCCGGGACTGCAGGGAATGCCCGGTGAGAGAGGAGCAGCCGGCATCGCCGGTCCCAAGGGAGACAGGGTAAGTGAGGGGTCCCGGAGGTGTCCCGAGCGGCATCAGGTCTCAGCTCAGCTCACACCGCCTCCATCTCGCCCCGCAGGGAGACGTCGGAGAGAAGGGCCCTGAGGGAGCCCCCGGAAAGGACGGCGCACGCGTAAGTGGGACGGGGACGCGGCGGGAGCGGGGTGGCCGGCGAGGGATGCTCGTGGCGGCCTCATCCTCATCTGTCTCTCCCTCGTAGGGTCTGACGGGTCCCATCGGTCCCCCCGGCCCTGCTGGCCCCAACGGCGAGAAGGTGAGAGCCCGGGCAGCCCCTCGGCTGCTCCCGACTGAGGGAGATGCCATCCACGCCCCCCCCCCACCCCCAATTCTCCATCCTTTCTTTTCCAGGGTGAATCCGGCCCTCCTGGTCCATCCGGTGCTGCCGGTGCCCGCGGTGCCCCCGTAAGTGCCATCCCCCCGCAACCCCCCAGGTGCTGGCGGTGCCACCGCTGGCCTCGCTCCCCGCTCCCCCCCCCCTCCATTTAACTCCCATCTCTCTCCCTCAGGGTGAGCGCGGTGAGCCCGGTGCCCCTGGTCCCGCCGGATTTGCCGGCCCCCCGGTGAGTATTTGGCCCCGTTCACCCCGGTACGGGTCCAGCGTCGGCTCAAGCCGCTCACGGCGGCCCCTTCCCCGCAGGGCGCCGATGGGCAACCTGGTGCCAAAGGCGAACAAGGAGAGCCCGGGCAGAAGGGTGATGCCGGCGCTCCCGGTCCCCAAGGTCCCTCCGGCGCACCCGGCCCACAGGTGGGTACAGCCGGGGCACCCCGAAACGGGGGGGCGAACCCCGCGGGGGTCCCTATCCCTGGGAAATTTGGGGCATCGCCTGGCAGGCGTGTTGCAGCCCCCCCCCCCCCGGCACGTTTCTAACCCGTTTTCCTCCTCTTCCCAGGGTCCAACTGGAGTAACTGGTCCCAAAGGAGCCCGGGGTGCTCAGGGTCCCCCTGTGAGTATTGGGGGTGGGGGGTGGGGGTGGGGGGTGGGCTGTGGGAGGGGGCGGCCGGGGGGAGTGCAGTGCAGCATCTGAGCCGCCTTTCTCCTCTCCTTCCCCCAGGGAGCCACCGGATTCCCCGGCGCCGCCGGCCGGGTGGGACCCCCTGGCCCTAATGTGAGTCGGGGAGCAGCCGGGATCGCTCAGGGGCAGCTGGGATCGCTTGGGGGGGGGACAGGGGGGGACACAGCCGGGATCACTTGGGAGCAGCCGGGATCATTTTGGGGGGCATCCAGGATCGCTCAGGAGCAGCTGGGATGGCTTGGGGGACAGCCGGGATCGCTTGGGAGCAGCCGGGATCATTTTGGGGGGCATCCAGGATCGCTTGGGAGCAGCTGGGATGGCTTGGGGGACAGCCGGGATCGCTTGGGAGCAGCCGGGATCATTTTGGGGGGCATCCAGGATCGCTTGGGAGCAGCTGGGATGGCTTGGGGGACAGCCGGGATCACTTGGGAGCAGGCGGGATCGCTCAGGGGAGCAGGCAGGATCGCTTACCCCCAGGCTTGGGGGCTCGGGAGATGCTGTTTGCTCCGTGCCAGGGGCCAAGTAGCGGAGGGTCCCCGAGCTAAACAGCCCCCGGGCGACACCGGGCGGTTCATCAGCCCATAAAAAAGGGCTTTTTTCTGAGGGTCTTCAAGTGCAGGAGCCGACCCGCAGCCCCGAGCGGCGCCAGGATGCGGGCGATGAAGGTGGAAAAGCCGCCTCCATTTACACTAACCCCGTCTTCTCCCCCCCCGCAGGGTAACCCAGGCCCCCCCGGTCCCCCCGGCTCTGCTGGCAAAGATGGTCCCAAGGGTGCTCGTGGTGACGCCGGTCCTCCGGGCCGTGCTGGTGACCCCGGTCTCCAAGGCCCTGCCGGTCCCCCTGGCGAGAAAGGCGAACCCGGCGAGGATGGCCCTGCGGTACGTTTTTTGGGGGGGGGGCACCTCCCTCCATGCTCATTTGGTGCTGTGCCACCACCCCGCCGGGTCTGATCCCCCCCCTCCCCCCCCCCCGCCTCTGCTTCCCCACAGGGTCCTGACGGTCCCCCCGGTCCCCAAGGTTTGGCAGGACAGCGCGGCATCGTCGGTCTTCCCGGACAGCGTGGCGAGAGAGGCTTCCCCGGGCTGCCGGGGCCATCGGTGAGTCCTCTCCCCTACCCTGGGCTCAGCCCCTTCCACCCCCCCTGCGCCCGGCAGCGGCGTCATCCCTGCCGAGAGCCGTCGGAGCGGCCGAGCTTGGCTTTCCCGAGCTCAGCACCGTGAATTTGGGTGCTTTGAAGCCCGCGCGGTACCTCAGAGGCTGCTGAAGCCCTGGGTGCAGCTCGAGCGCCCCAGGGACCCTAATCCTGGGTGCGGTTTGGGGTTTTGTAAAGCTACCAGGAGCCGCCGGTGCCAGCGGCGTCGGGGCTGGGCAATAACCGATGCTTATTCGGGCAGAGGAGTCTGGCAGCCTCCAAATGAGGCGAGTGCCGGCTGAAGGGCTGTGCTGGGATCTCCCGCCCAACACGCGTCGTCTTTTATTTTCCCTTCGTTTAGGGCGAACCTGGGAAACAAGGAGCACCCGGCTCTGCGGGCGACCGCGGCCCCCCCGGTCCCGTGGGTCCCCCCGGTCTGACGGGTCCCGCCGGCGAACCTGGGCGCGAGGTAGGCAGCACCCCGGCGGGTGGTGGGGGTGGTGGGGGGGCGAAGCGGGACGGTGCCTCCGTCCGTGCCGGGCTGGGGATCATCCCAGCGTCACCCCAACGGCAGCATTGGACATCGCTGATCCCGCAGCCGGAGAGCCCTGCACCGTAACTCGGCTTCTGGCAATCACCGGCGCCTTTTCGCCGGTGGTGGTTTTTTTTCTTTTCCTTCGGAAGGGGAGTTTGCGCACGTCCTGCTCCATCCCAGCGTCAGGACTTAATTTCTCCTCTTCTTCTCCCAGGGTAACCCCGGCTCTGATGGACCCCCCGGCAGAGACGGCGCAGCCGGCGTGAAGGTGAGCTTGCCCGCGCGCTTGCCCCGGCACTCGCTACCCACGCAGCCTCTCGTCCCGGCCAAAAATCCCACGGGTCTGACCATCCCCTTGTTTCTGCGCAGGGCGATCGTGGCGAGACCGGTCCCGTGGGTGCCCCCGGCGCTCCCGGCGCCCCCGGCGCTCCCGGCCCCGTCGGTCCCACCGGCAAACAAGGAGACAGAGGCGAGACGGTGAGTGCCGGCACGTTGGCGAGGGAAACGGCTCGTTGGGTTTGAGGTCTTGTTGGGGGAGACGGGAACCACCCCGAGCGCGGATAAATGAAGAAATAGCAGTGCCCCCCCCCCCCCCCCCGGGAGCAATTAGCTACTCGGAGTAATTGGGAGAGCCGGTTAGCGGCTGCCGCTAATTCGGCGGTGCCCCGGGTGCCGTTAGCGGCTCCGAGCATCTTCCCGAGGATTCACGAGCGTCAAGAGCCCAGTTCGGGCTCTGCCTACGCGCAAGCACTGCCCGGGGAGCTGTAAGCACCGGGAGGCTTAACCAGGGAAAAATCTGCCAGGGTTATTTATTTGCAAGGATCGTTACTCGGCGCGGATGCTCCGGCTGAGAGTTATTTAAAGATGCCGTTCGGCACTGGCGGCTGCCGATTCCCGGTGCTGCGAGCAGGGCAGCTCGGAGGCAGCGGGGTCAGTTCGGACACCCCCGAAGGCCCAGGGCACCCCTCGGCGTCCCGTGCTCCTGGCCCCTTTCGACTCGCCTCTTTTGTCTCCCCAGGGTGCACAAGGTCCCATGGGTCCCTCCGGTCCTGCTGGCGCTCGAGGCATGCCGGTGAGTGATGCTGGGCCCGTCGGAGTGTCCCGTGTGGGATGCGCGGGGTCCTGGGGCGCACTGGGTGGGGGGTCTGCCACCCTGAGCCTGACATGTCCCCTCCTCCCCTTCCAGGGTCCCCAAGGGCCTCGTGGTGACAAGGGTGAGACGGGAGAGGCTGGAGAGAGAGGGCTGAAAGGCCACCGTGGCTTCACCGGTCTGCAGGGTCTTCCCGGACCACCCGTAAGTGTTGTTTTTGGGACCCCAGCACTCAGCCCCCCCCCCCCCCCCCATATCTCGCCGCGGAGCTGGATGCGGCTCCTTTGGGGTCCCTGCAGCCGCGGAGGGAGCCCTGAGCCCCTGCAAAGGCTCTGCTAAGGCCGAGCATCCCTCGATGCTGGACGTGGAACTGTAACCGTCCACCCTCGCTTCCTCCTCAGGGTCCTTCTGGAGACCAAGGTGCTGCTGGTCCCGCGGGTCCCTCCGGTCCCAGGGTAAGTCCTGCCCGTGGTGTTTGGGGAGACGAGAGGAAAAGGAGGCACCTCCGTCCTCGAGCCCCCCCCTCCGCCCCGGGTCGCCTGCCTCGCTCGCTAACGGCAGGAGCTAACGGCTCCCCAGCACCTTCCCTGCCTTCTTGCAACGACCTGACGACCCCCCCCCCCCCTCCCTCCCAACTTTGGGGCTCTCTCCTAGGGTCCCCCCGGCCCCGTCGGCCCCTCTGGCAAAGATGGCTCCAACGGCATGCCCGGCCCCATCGGTCCTCCCGGCCCCCGTGGACGAAGCGGCGAACCAGGTCCTGCGGTGAGTAAAAAGGCCGGCGGTGGGAGGGAAGCGAGGGGGTCCAGCTCGCAGAGCGGCCCATCAGGATTGCATCTTCTTCCTCCCGTAGGGTCCTCCCGGCAACCCAGGTCCCCCCGGTCCTCCCGGCCCCCCGGGCACCGGCATCGACATGTCGGCTTTCGCTGGCCTGGGTCAGGTGGAGAAGGGCCCCGACCCCATCCGCTACATGCGGGCGGACGAGGCCGCCGGCAGCCTGCGGCAGCACGATGTCGAGGTGGACGCCACGCTCAAGTCCCTCAACAACCAGATCGAGAGCATCCGCAGCCCTGAGGGCTCCAAGAAGAACCCGGCCAGGACCTGCCGCGACATCAAGCTTTGCCATCCCGAGTGGAAGAGCGGTAAGGGCCTCCATCCCCGCCTCCTCCCCTCCTGTTCCTCTCCCCCAGCCCCGAGGGGACAGCGAGGTCCACGACGCTCTTCGCTCTCACCTCCAAAACCCTCACGTTCACGCACCGTTTGTCCTCCCCGCTGCAGGAGACTACTGGATCGACCCGAACCAGGGCTGCACCTTGGACGCCATCAAAGTTTTCTGCAACATGGAGACGGGCGAGACCTGCGTCTACCCCAACCCCAGCAGCATCCCCAAGAAGAACTGGTGGACCAGCAAGACCAAAGACAAGAAGCACGTCTGGTTCGCAGAGACCATTAACGGCGGTTTCCACGTAAGCGGCGTGTCCCCCCCCCCCCCCCGCCCCGGGCTGGTGCTGCATACGGGGAGCGGGGAAGGGAGGTTGAGCAGGGGAAGGCGTTGGGTGTCTGGTTGGAGGGTTGGGACGTCCTTCCTTGGGGTTATGTTGATGGACGTCATACGGGGTGGGGGGGGGGGGACGGGGGGACTGGCTGTTCTAGAGGACCGTATTGAAAGCTTGGAGTTGGGTCGGTCGGGCTTTGATTTTTGCAGCCATCTGGGAAGAGAAAGTCTGGAAGCCCCCCCTCAAAAGGCGGCTGGTTGCGATACCCGCAGGCTTTAACGTCTCGCCTCTTCCCTCCAGTTTAGCTACGGCGATGAAGACCTGGCTCCCAACACCGCCAACATCCAGATGACCTTCCTCCGCCTCCTGTCCACCGAAGGCTCCCAGAACGTCACTTACCACTGCAAGAACAGCATCGCCTACATGGACGAGGAGACGGGCAACCTGAAGAAAGCCATCCTCATCCAGGGCTCCAACGACGTGGAGATCAGGGCCGAGGGCAACAGCAGGTTCACCTACAGCGTCTTGGAGGACGGTTGCACGGTAAGTCCACGGGCGCCTGCGAGCGAGAGACGTAGACGACGAGTTGGGGCTTCAACCAACCGAGGTTGCCGTTGGTTTGGAGGGCTCAGGAGCGTCTCATAACGTCTTTTCCCCCCCCCCCCGCCTCGTTTTCTCTCCAGAAACACACTGGCAAATGGGGCAAGACGGTCATCGAGTACCGATCGCAGAAGACCTCGCGCCTGCCCATTGTAGATATTGCACCTATGGACATTGGTGGAGCCGATCAGGAGTTTGGCGTGGATATTGGCCCCGTCTGCTTCTTGTAAAAAAGAATTGTTTTATTTGTGTGTTTGTTCGTTCGTTCGTTGTTTGTTGTTGTTGGTTTTGTTTTTGGTTTTGTTTTGGTTTTTTTTTTTTTTAAAAAAAAAAAAAATCCGGCCCGATACCATAAAAAAAAAAACCCCCTAAAACTGCAACCCCCCCCCCCAAGGACCCGAGTACTTTCCAACCGCTCGTACGACTTCTGCACTGAATGGCTGCAACGACCCCCCCCCCCCTCGATTCACGCCCTTCCGTCGGGGAACCACCGCCTCTTTCCAAGGCCGTCTGCGAAATAAAAACAACACCCCCCCCCCCCCCAAAAAAAAAAAAACCACGGTCTTATTTATTTATTCTCTTCCCCTAAGACCTATTTTTTAGGTCGGGTGGAGGTGGGAATGGAACTGGCGGGTACGATGGCCCTTCCCTGCAAAAAAAAAAGGGATCTGGGTATCGCGAATCCCCTCCCGCCCCCATCCCTCCCCCCCCGTGTGTCGCCAGCGGGAGCGCTCCTGTAATACGACAGGGAAAGGGGGGGGGGGGGAAAGAAAAACCAACCGAAACAAAAACAAAACAAAAACAAAAAGGTGCTATTCTTGTAAAACAAGTCTGTATTTTTTAACATCAGTTGATATATAAAAAAAAAAAAACCACAACAAAAAAAAAAAAAAGACCTTTTGGTGGAAAGTACACGTCGATCTGGGCTTTGTTTTTGTCGCTCTCCGGAGGCGGTTGCTGCGGTCCGACTCCTTTCTCCCCAGCTCTCGGCCACGGTGAAGGAAGGTTTTGGGTCAAACCTGCCAAGTTTTCTGGGTTGAGGCTACCTGACGCTAAGGGGGGGAAAAAAAAAAACCACCACCCCAAAAGCAAAGAAACCCCCCAAAAAGCCAAAAACAAAAAAAAAAAAGGAGGGGAAAACCCATTTTAAGTGAAAAAATCTGGAAAGGCCGGGAGCCGCGTTGGGTTCTGCGAGGGGGATCTCTTGTCCCATCGCCCCCCCCTTGACCAGAACCGGGGCGAGTCGAGGCAAGCGCTGGGGTCACCAGCGAAAGGAAACCAGGACAGCCGGCGGGGAGGGGGGACGCCGAGACCGACCCTCACCCAAACGGGGTACGGCCACGGCCCGGGGAGGGGGGACACACACACACACGACCCTCTAACCCTCCTCCCCGGCCCCGCCACGGAATTCGTCCCATTTTGTGCACGTAAAGATCTAATTTCAGGATGCCTTCGGCGATGCCGAGGGCGGCGGAGCTCGCAGCCGCCGCGTGCGTACACCGACGTCTTGCAAAGCGGCTGCACCTTTAGGGTTGCGTACGAAGTCACACACGTAAATTCTTCTCTTAAACAGGCTAGTTAGAGGAAAAGCCTCAGCAGTCGCATTTTTTTTAATTATTATTATTATTATTATTTTTTACTATCTTCAAGAAAAGCAGCCCACCGACCCCACAAGCTTTACGTGCGGGACGGAAGAGGCAGCTGGGGAGTTTACGAGTTCCATGACAGCGCTTTTGTTAACACCTCAGCTTTCTGCGTCCGTTAATGGCACGGGCACCGCGGGTTTTCATTAAGAGAAATTACGACTTTAAAGGATTTGGAGGGGGGGGGGGGGAAACAAAACAAAACAAAAAACCCTTTTAAAAATGCTACTTTGGGGCCCTCATCTCAATTTTAAGCGCTCACAGCTGGCAACGCAGCTGCAACCGCTCCTGCTAAAGCACCTGAGGCAGCCTCCGCAGGGCTGGGATCTTGGAAAAAAAAAAAAACCAAACCCCAACAAACCCAACAAAACCCCACCAAAACATTGGCAGAAGAAATTCATTAAAAAGAATTGGAGGATTAGGAAGGATTTGCAAAATAAAACGCCCTTTAAAAGGCCAAGCGCTTTGCCACATGACCCGGAGGGCAGCCCTAATTATTAGGGCTCTGGCTCGCCGCTGCCGGCTCTCACGCAGCTAAATCGGGGCAAAGCCGTTCTCCTGTTCAGCCAAGCAGCAGGTTTAGGGTTCCCGCTGCAGGTTCTCCCCCCCCCCCCCCCAAAAAAAATCACCCAGATAAAAGCAAGCCCCCCCGCCCTGGCCCTGCAGCGGGCTGCTTTTAAGACCTGGCCCTGAGGAGCGGGAGAGAGCATGGGTCGTCTCGGGGGCTGCGGCCAAAGAGAACGAGGCGGGTGGGAAGAGGCAACGTCGGGGAGCAGGAGAAACCAAATCAGGCAGGGCTGAGCAGCGCCAGGCTGCCGGCGAGGGAGGAAGCTCAGGAAACGAGACGGATAAAGAGCAAAGTTTGCGATTTCCTCATCTTCCCTAAAAAAAAAAAGTTCAACTCATCGGAAATCGGTGGGTTTACGGAAGTCGCGGGAGAAGCTCGTGACCGAGATCACCGGGGACCGCGCAGCGTGACAGTCACCGAAGTTGGGGCGGCGACTCCGGAGCCAGCCGTCCCGGGGTGGGATGGGAGGCGCTTCGCCGCTCCCTGGTCGAGCGTCTTGGTCCCCGTTCCCCCCCCCCCCCCCAAAAAAAAGAAGTCATCAGCAAAGAGAATAGGTACTTCTGGGCAAAAAGGTGACGCGACGCCAGTCGCAACGCGGAGCGCCAACTCTAGGACAGAGTTTGGTTTCTACAGGAGAAAGCCAGAGCTTTTCTTCAAAGAGAGGACACCGCGCAGCGACGTACAACTCGGCTTTAATGAGTAGAATTCAGTTCTAGAAACCCCGCGAGGTGGAAACGCCGCTTCTTAAGAGAAAAGAAAAAAAAAAAAGCAAGGCGTGTTTTGATGTCACACTCGCACAAAATAAAGCATCCTTCACTGAAAAGCGCCGTGATCCGCTTCCCTCGCAGCCTTTACCTGTGCTTTGTTTCCACGCACACACACGCACGCACGCGCTCGCACAACCTCGCATCCAACAGGCGGAGAGGAAAGGAGGGCAGCTGTAGCGATCCACCTTCCAGAAAAACCTACAAAGGGCGGGAGCGGCATGAAATCCTCCGAGCTGCAAACGGCGCAAGCCCGCGGCGAGAGCTTTCACATTTCATTGCTTTAAGGACGCAAGTTGATGCCGTCCGTCGGCAACGGCCGGCTCCCGGGAGGCAAGCCTTCGAAACCGCCAAACTCCCACCAGAATCAGTTTAAATCCGCACTCGTTTGCGGCAGGCACGAGCACGAAGCAACACCGAGCTACGAGTTTCCCCTGGTTTCGAACCCCCGAGACCCCCGCGGCTGCCAAACGCGGGGAGAGGAAGGTTCAGAGCCGTGCGCGGAGGAGGAGGAGGAAGGTCTAATTCACACAAACCCTTCGCACCTCCCCAGCAGCACCGCGCTTACCGAGGCCGCCTTCGTTAAGACCGCGGCGTTTTGGTATCGGGTTTGCTGTAGGTGGCCTCAGCTGCCAGCAAACAAGATCCGCACGACGGAGAAAGCGTCTTTCAAAGGCTTCAAGTCCTTTGCCTCCTTCTAGTGCAAGTTACAGAGGTGGAAGCCTCATCTGTGCGTTCCTTACGAGAACAACCCCTTTTTATCAAGCTCTGCTTTGAAACGAGCCAGTGACATGCTGCCACTGAACAGAAGTGGAATAAATTAGTCGCACAGAACCGATTCGTTTACCCTGAAAGGACCCGACACAGTGCTAAGCTTCAAAACAGCTGCAAAAGTCAACTCGAAGCCTTCGGGATCTTCAGACCCCAAAGCGTGAAGCTCGAGAGTCCAGTTTCCCCTACCAAAAACCTAGTTCCTCAGAACCGAAAAGGGAGGCAGGCCCAGCAGGACCCTGACTTTGGGAAGGGACCCGCGTTGCTTGCAACCCCAAGCGGGTTTCCGCGGACAGGCCGGCAGCGCGGCCCAGCTGCACGTGGAAAAGCGCGAAAGGGACCCGGAGCTTTCCGACGTCTCCCGCCGAAGTCCCTCGCCATCCCTCCGCTTCCATTTGAAAATTCCCGGTCCCTTCTAGAAATCCGTCTGCACAGCCATCCACCCACGGCAAGCGTCGGCCGCGTCCTCAGGGCTCGCTCTCGGCTTTGGCCGCGCCTCGCGCCAAGGGGGATGGCGGAGGCAGCGGGTCCTGGGCAGCCGTGGAGTTGGTACTGCAGTCCACGTAGTGGTACGTTTCCAAAGCGCTCTGCGTCACGTGGCCGATGTACAAGAGCTTCACCGATGTCCTGGGAGGAGCAAGGGGGGGGGGGGGAAGAGCAGTTTAGCGGGGACAGGACCTGCGACAGCAACCCCTCTACCAAACTAAAAAGAACCCGGCGGGTTTCCCCACTCATCACGTAACTCCTCTTCCCCCCCCCCCCCCCACCCTCGAAAGCTGCAGATCCTCTCAGATTTTCGCTCAAGATTGCTCGCTGCAGCGGGCAGGGCCAGGCAGAGCTGGCGAGCGCAGGCTCTGGAGCACGCCGCCCCTCACGCGAAAGCTCAGCGTGGAGCAAGCTGGTGTCTTCTCCTCTCCGTCTTACATTTCACCCAACTGTGTCAACCGGCCTGGATTAAAAGCTGACACAGTGAAGCAGGCTGGGGTGCTTGCCAAGCGGGCTTTTCTTCGGTTACCCTAGATCTGCTGTGGCAGCAATTCCCTTTTGAGTCAGGAGCCGAGCAGAGAACCACCTACCTCATGAAGATCACTATGTTATGTACCTTCACCTTGGGAAACGTGCAAAAGAAACTGGAAGAGACCAAAACAAAGAAGTAGGTCAGCACGGGCTAAGCAGGGTTGCAGAGACACTGGCGTTTCTCAGTATCTGACGATATTTTCCCTCTGGTGCTAACTCGACTCGAAACACGTTCCAAAAGCCACGTCACGACATCCCGACAAAGTGGCCTTTCAAGTCATTTCTAGCAAACAGTCACTTTCCAGGAAGTTAGCAGAAAACAAGTCATTTCCAGAGCAAATTCTAATTAAAGCAGCTTAAACCTGCCCTCTTCCCCAGCTGCATACAGAGAGTAGTAAATCCTTACTACACATAGGAGAAAGGTCCACCCAGCTCCGCCTTCACGGTGAAATTCACCTGTAAAAGATAAAAGAAAGATACGTTCACGTGCAGCCCGAGTACTCGCTTAAATCCACCCCTTTCGGAGCCCTTCCTACGTGCTGTTGCCTTTCAGCTGGCGCGCGTAAAGCACGGGCTACTCTAGCCACGAGACTCTTTTGCCAAGCAAAGCTTTAAGGTATAGAGAGACCACCATGGGGTTAACTCGCAGCAGCGCACAGGTTTCATACTTGATTTGGCGATGCCGATCTCGTAAGCGCAACGAAAGACAAAATACCAGTTTGTCACTCAGCGGCTGGATGCTGGAGACGTTGGTGATCTGCTGGGTTCCCACCACAGTGTTCATGTACTGCACCTGACTGGTCAGGCTGGTCACCGTCACCGAGTAGAAGTTGGAGTTCCTGATGCGTAAGGTGGCCTGGATGGAGAAAGAGTGTGTGGGGAGGGGAGACGTGAGTAGCAGTGACCTTCCTGGCAGCTCAGCCCAGAATTTATTCCCTCAGGAACACAGACGCGCGGAAACTTTACCGTGATGGCAAGAACGACAACGGAGTTCTTCTTGTCGAACCAAACCTGAACCACTTTAATACCGTCGTCATCCACCAGGACGGAGTGTGGGAACAGGAAGAAAACCACCAGCCCCGATATCAGCAGGCAGAGCAGCACCGACAGCAGGACATACAGCTTCCTGGAAGAGGCAGGGAAGGGGTCACCTCCTTTGCCCTAACGCAGCATCTGCGGCTGCAAGAGACTTCGTATCTGAAACCCAACCTAGCCAGCAAACGACACGCACTCGTTCTTCCCTGGAAGAGACACAGAAGTGCTGCTCCAACCTTTTCGATATCTGAAATTGCTCAAAACCGCCACCCTTCAAACAGCTTATTTTTTGGTAATGATTAACCAAAGAATCATTTTTGCCCCCACAGCGTTTTCACAATCTAGTACTTTTGCCGCTGGTAAAGGCAGTTTCTTTCTAAAAGCTTCAGTAAAGGGCGCGGGGATGAAGCGTGTGAGTAGGATCATTGTTTCCGCGTTCACCCCACAGCGGGATTTCACAGGAAGCATTTAAAATTACACTTTAAATTGTAGTTGTTGGCATACTTGGACGAAAACAAACCACTAGATGAAGGAGAGGCTGCAGACAGGGTGAAGCATTTAGTTGCAGCAGTAAACGACAAGAGAGCCCCGTTTGCTCTTTGCAAAGGTGTAACGACTCTCTTACTACACGCTTACGTTCTCTGTGGACGAAGCCGTTGGTCACTGTAGGGTATCAGAGCCACCAACTCGTTTACCTGCTCTGGAAAGCAAAAGGAACACGTTAACCGATTCCACACACGTGCGAGGTCGCCCACGTAAATAAGCAACGTTTTCTTTCCGCGTTTAAGCCCGCGAGGAGCGGTCACCTGTGGGAATGCAGCCAGTGCCTTGGCAAGTGGGACAGGTGACGCTGTCCTGACCTGTGAATTCAACATACGGGAACTTGGCAATGTCTTCCACACGGTCTCGGCTATCGAGCAAGTCGTCGTCGTCATCCTCAGCCTTCTTCCTCTGCCCGGAGGCAGCGTTATTAACGGAGAGGGAGAGCACGGAACCCATTGCAGCTGCTGTAGAAAAGCCGCCTAACCTACGACAGAGGCAGCGAGAGCAGTCCTGGTCATTAAATGGGTTTTCAACCCGCTTCTGGCCAACGAGGAAACCCTACCCGGAGCTACAGGCACGCAGGGAACAACCTTCCCCCCCCGGAGAGCCATGCCCAGCACCCCTTAGAGAAACACCCCCGCACAGAGACACCCTCACGAAGGGGGCGGGGTGGGGGGGGGGGGGAAGGTCCAACACCCGCCACAGAGAGCCTCCCCCCACAGCACCCTACAAGAAGAGACACCCTGCTTAGGGACACCTCGGTGGAGGCTCATTTCCAGACAGCCCCTCTAAACACAGACACACACCCCCCCCAGACACCCCCCCCAACCCAACAACCTCCCCAGAGACAGACCTACACCCCTCAGGACCCCCCAGAAGAGAGACGTACCCCTCCCTCCACAGACAGACGTGCCTTCTTAGGCACCCCCCCACCCCAAAAAAGAGACACAACACCCCCCCCACTCCTCCCCCCAAGAAACACCCCACACATAGAGACCCACAGCCCCTCAGACCCCCCCCCCCCGAGAACAAATGCTCCCCTCAAACGACCCCACAGGGACCTGCCCCCCCCAAAACACCCCCTCAGGGACACGACACAACACCCCCCAACCAGGGGGCACCCCCAGAGACCGACAGACCCCCGCCCCTCAGACCCGCAGCCCCTCAGACCCCCCCCCCCCCCGAGAACGAATACTCCCCTCAAGCGACCCCACAGGGACCTGCCCCCCCCAAATACCCCCTCAGGGACACGACACGACACCCCCCAACCAGGGGGCACCCCCAGAGACCGACAGACCGACCGACCCCCGCCCCTCAGACCCGCAGCCTCTCAGACCCCCCCCCCCCGAGAACGAATACTCCCCTCAAGCGACCCCACAGGGACCTGCCCCCCCCAAATACCCCCTCAGGGACACGACACGACACCCCCCAACCAGGGGGCACCCCCAGAGACCGACCAGACCCCCGCCCCGCAGCCCCTCAGACCCGCCGCCCCTCAGACCCGCCGCCGCGGCCTCACCTCCGCCCGCGCAGCCGCCGTCTCTATGACAACGCCGCGAGGCGGCGGTGGGCGGAGCCCAGCCCTCGCCCCGCCCCTGCACCGCCTCCGCCGCCGGCGCAGGCGCACAGCGCGCAAGGGCGGGATGAAGAGGGCGGGTTTCCGCAGAGCCCGCCCCCTCGCTAACGCCCCGCCCAGTGCACGCTCCGGGGGGGGGGGGGGCGTTTCGTCACCGCGGGGCCGCCCCACCCGCGAAGTAAATGGGCGGAGCTTATGGGGCACCGCCCCACCGTGACGAACAGCCCCTCCCGGGCGTGTCGCTCCCTCAGTGCGCATGCGCCGGACCGCAGCGGGGGGGCCGTGCCCATGGCCCCACCCTTTTGGCGAGGCTGAAGGGCGTGTCCGGAACTGCGCATGCGCCGCAACTAAGCAGAGGGGGAGGATTCCCGCGGGAGGGCGGGGCGTGGTAAACGGGGAGGGCGGGCGGGCGTGTCCCCGTGCGCATGCGCACTACGGGTTTTTTGCCCCTCCCTTCCCGCGCATGCGGACGCACGGGGCTGGACGCCGGGGCAGAGTGCGCATGCGCGGGAGGGGTAAAGGGAGGGGGGGACCGGTGAGGGGTTGGCGGGGCCAGTATGGAGACACCCCACCCCCCCCCCCACACCCCCCATCCCCCCCCCCAGTATGAGGGCCCCCGTCCCAGTATGGAACCCAGACACACCAGTACGAGGGCACCCATCCAGTATGGAGCTTTCCCACACCAGCGTGAGGGCTCGCGTGTGCCTGTGCAAGCTCGTGCGAGGCTGTGTGTGCTTGTGCAAGGCTGTGTGTGCTCGTGCATGGCCGTGTGTGCTCGTGCAAGGCCGTATGTGCTTGTGCATGCACGTGCAAGCTCGCGCGAGGCCGTGTGCGCTTGTGCAAGCTCATGTGAGGCTGTGTGCGCTTGTGCAAGGCTGTGTGTGCTCGTGCATGGCCGTGTGCGCTCGTGCAAGGCCGTGTGTGCTCGTGCATGCACGTGCAAGCTCGCGCAAGGCCGTGTGTGCTTGTGCGAGGCCATGTGTGCTCATGCATGCACGTGCAAGCTCGCGCGAGGCCGTGTGCGCTCGTGCAAGTTCATGCGAGGCCGTGTGCGCATGTGCAAGGCTGTGTGTGCTCGTGCATGCACGCGCAAGCTCGCGCAAGGCCGTGTGTGCTCGTGCATGCACGTGCAAGCTCGTGTGAGGCCGTGTGTGCTTGTGCAAGGCCATGTGTGCTCGTGCATGCATGTGCAAGCTCGCGCGAGGCCATGTGTGCTTGTGCAAGCTCGCGCGAGGCTGTGCGTGCCGGTATGAGGCCGTGCAAGGCGGTGCGTGTTTGTGCATGCTCGTGCGAAGCTGTGCGCGCTTGCGCCAGGCCATGCCTATTGCGCACGCTCGCGCAAGGTCACGCGTGCTTGTGTGAGGCTGGGCAGGGCCGTACATGTTTGCGCACGCTCGCGTGAGCTCGTGTGAGGCCGTGCGAGGCCGCACGTGCCTTGTGCATGTTTCTATGACGCCGTGCGAGGCCGCGCGTGCTCGTGTGAGCTTGCGCAAAGCTGTGCGTGCTTGTGCAAAGCCCCGCGTGTTTGCGGGAGGCTGCGTGTGCTCGTGCAAAGCCACACGTGTTTGTGGGAGGCTGCGCGTGCTCGTGCAAGCTTGTGCAAAGCCGCGCGTGTTTGCAGGAGGCTGCGCATGCTCGTGCAAGCTTGTGCAAAGCTGCATGTGTTTGTGGGAGGCTGCGTGTGCTCGTGCAAGCTTGTGCAAAGCCGTGTGTTCGTGGGAGGCTGCGCATGCTCGTGCAAAGCCACACGTGTTTGCGGGAGGCTGCGCGTGCTCGTGCAAGCTTGTGCAAAGCCCCACGTGTTGTGGGAGGCTGCGCGTGCTCGTGCAAGCTTATGCAAAGCCGCGCGTGTTTGCGGGAGGCCGCGCATGCTCGTGCAAGCTTGTGCAAAGCTGCATGTGTTGTGGGAGGCTGCGTGTGCTCGTGCAAGCTTGTGCAAAGTCCGTGTGTTCGTGGGAGGCTGCGCGTGCTCGTGCAAAGCCCCGCGTGTTTGTGGGAGGCTGTGCGTGCTCGTGCAAGCTTGTGCAAAGCCGCACGTGTTTGCGGGAGGCTGCGCATGCTCTGGCAAGCTTGTGCAAAGCGGTGTGTTCGTGGGAGGCTGCGCGTGCTCGTGCAAGCGTGTGTGAGCTGGCGCAAGGCGGCCCGGCGATGCGAGCTGGTACGAGGCTGTGCGAGCCCGCGCCTCCTCGTGCGAAAAGGCGCGAGGCCGCGCGAGCCCGGCGCGCTCCGTCCTTCGCCGCGGCCTCACCAGCCGTCAGCTCATCCTCCCCCGGCGCCGCCCGGGGGTGTCAGTCCGGGGGATCCTCAGCACCCCGAGCCCGGGCTCTGCACCCCAGGGACGCCCCCGCCGCGGGGGAAAAAACTATGGGGGGGGGGGGGGGGGAAACAACCCCCAATTCCCCCCAATTCCGCCCCGAAACAGCCCCGCAGATCTCTGCCCTCGTGACGGCAGCGCCGGGCGCTTGATCTTTGCTCCGTCTCCTTTATTCTCCCCTCCCCAACTCTCCCGACGTTTTGATTTCTCCTTCTTCTTCCCCACCCCCCCCCCCCAGTTTTACGGCTCGAAGGCTCCGGCGCAGCAGCCGGTTCAGGCCAGCATCGCCCCCCCCCGGCCCCCCGCGCCCCGGCCCCGCCGCGACGCAGGGTCTCGGGGGCGGGTGGGGGGGGGGGATTTCTAATCATCTAAATTTGGGGGAAAAAGAAGTCCAAGCAGCTCTTTCCTCCCACCGCCCCCAGCCCCGACGGCTGCGGGACAGGAGCAAGCGAAAACGCCCCATTCGGGTCAACATTTATTTAACGAACACCCTCCCGCGCAAACGCTGGTGGGTCCTTGTGGGGGTTTGGTTGGTTGGTTGGGTTGGGTTTTTTTTTTTTGCCGCCGCGATAAACGTCAGAGCTGATTGGAAAACCGAATTCCTTCCCCTCGGAATCGCCCGAACCATCATCATAAAGTTCACGGCGAAATGAAATAGTGCCACCGGCCTCGCGTGCTCCGGCGGCAGACGCCTCCTGCCCGCCGCGGCCGTCGGAGCTGCTCCCCCCCTGCGTCGCCGATGGAAACTTTATGGATCATTTATTCTCCCCTTCCCAGGAGCAAAATGCCGGGGAGGGGGAGGCTTCCCGGCGCGCCTTCCCCCCCCCCCCCCCACTAATTCCCACCTCCTAATTGCGGGCTGTGCGTCTCCCGTCGCCCCCCCGAGACGGTTGTCGCAGCCCCCGGGGGAAGGTGCTGGGTGCAGGATTGACCCCACGCGGCCGGCCGGCCGGCCGCATGGCCGGCTGCTGCAAACGGCGCGTTGAGAGGGGATGGGGAGGGGGAAACCCCCACCGAACCCCTCAGGGACGGGCTGCGGGGCGAGCTCAACCCTATATTAGACAACAGAGAATCCCCAGCAAGGGGGGTGGGGGGGGTGGGGGGGGTGGGGGGGTGGGGTAAGAAGCTGCCCCCAAAGACAACGGTGCAAACCCCCTCAGCAGCCTCCCCTCAGCCCCTCTTGCCACGTTGTGTCCCGGGCTTAATCCCTTTTTTGCCCCGTTTTAAACCCATTCTCCCCCCCCCCGAAGCCGGCAGGGACGGGTGGAAAGGCGGGGGGGGGGGACACACACACACACGAGCCGCACCCCACCCCGCGCATCGCCACGCCGGTGGGATTTTGCAACCGCTTCCCAAGAAACCTTCGCTCACCTGGGGATGGAGCAAGCACGTGAGTCACCCCCCCCCCCCCCGGGAGAGCCGGCTCCGTCCCCGCACCCCGGGGGGGGGGGTGGGGGGGTGGGATGGGGCATCGCCGCTCCCCGGGGGGGAGCTGCTGCCGTGACAGACCCCCTTCGGTGAAGGCGGCGGCCGCCGAGCAGTTTCCAGCCCGGTTGCGTTTGTGCTTTATTTTCCCTCGTCCGTGTCGTCCGTCGGGGTTATCTGGGGAGGTGACGCCACTTGGCTTGTGCCCACGGCCGAGGAGGGCTTCGATTCCTCCCGCTCAACATCCCACCCCGGCCGTCGAACCATCATCATCCTCCCCCAGCCCCAGTGATCCCCAGCCGAAACCCGCCGAGCCGAGGGACCCCTTTTCCCAGCCTGGAAGAGCGTGAAGACGCCGGCTGACGGTCGCGGCTCTCGGTCGCCGTTCCCACCCCACGCGTCGTGCAAGAATTAAATCCTCCTGCGTCTCCGCGCATCCCCCGGCTCCCGCGCGGGAGGGATTTTGCATCCCGCGCGTGCGGCTTCTTGCCGGGCACCGTGCAAGTCACGGGGATGCGACGATGAGCGGGAGCGGGAAAGCAAGAGCTGTGCCAGGGTCCGGCCCCGGCTTCCCTCGTGCGAGGTGGATGGAGGGGGGGGGGAAAAGCAGCAGGAGAGGTGCTGGAAAAAATCAGTTCTAACCGCCACAGGTCACGATAGAGGGAGCGAATGAAACCTCTCGTCGGCTGCAAGCCTTCGCCGTAGCTCGGGGCACAAACCCGGCCGTGGCTGTGGGAGAAGGTGGGTTTGGCAAGAGAACGGTTTTTTTACGGGGTTGAGGAGCGTGTCGCACCAGTCCAGGCGAGGCGAGGTCAGCGGGGCATCCGCCGCGCGAAGGCTTGGGACGTATTTTAACATTTAAACGGCTGCGATGGTGGAAATCGGCGGCGGCGGGACGGGTACGTGCAGCCTTGCCCATGCAAAGTCACCCCAGCCCCAGCCCCAGCCCGCTCCCCGCCCTCCCGAAAAAGTTCTGCGCCACTGAATTGTCTTTAATGAACCCCCATCTCTTCCCAGACGTTGTTTTATCTCGGTAGCCTCGTTAAATCCATTTGAAAAAGGTTAGCGAAACGCTTTCCCCACGCAAATTAGAGCTGTTGAACTCGGTGATTGCAGCTGAGGGGCGGTGATTGCCGTCTGCCTCGCTCGTGTGCGTTGGGGGCTCATTTTCTCCGGGGATTTTGGGTTTAGGGGACGCTTAATCAACCCTGGGAGCATCACGCAGGGGCTTTCTCCAAGCATTTCTTGCTCTTTTATTCAGCGTTGCTGATGGCCACACCCCGGATGGGTTTTTGAGGATGGAAAGGGAAAAACTGCCAAACATCGCGAGTTTTTCAGACTCGGGGTGTAACGTGCCCAGGCGATGGAGCAGCTTTGGGTTGGGGCTGCGACACCGGCTGAACCGGCTCGGCCCAAACCCCCGCACTCCGAGTTTGACTCACGTCACCGGTAATGGGCTTTTGGGTGGTCAAGGTCGGTACTTGTGACCTGGCTGGTTGCATCGTCCCGAATACCGCCGGGTCCCGCAGGAGCAGCCGAACCCGGGTGTCCTGCGGGCCCTCGGCCCCCAGACCTGCGAGGGCTTCGCAACAGGCTCGGTTCATGCTTGGGACGTGAAGCCCTGGGCTCTGCGGCACGCCGAGGGCGGCTGCGGGGCCGACCGGAGCAGCCTGGAGGCTGCAAACAGCCACGACTCTGCCGAGAATCTGCCCACCCTCGGTCGTACGTGTCTCCAGCGCTTGGAGCCGTGCCGAGGCCCTCGCAGATGCTGCCGTCTCTAGTCCGGAGGCAGAGGGTGAATCAGCTCTCCCTCTGCCCTTAATCTGATCTGAGCATCAGAAAAATACGAGAACTCTCTCAAGCCTGTAATCAGACGGAGGTTTTGCAGTGTGCGGTGGCAGATCTCTTGGGTATTGTCCCGAAAATGGGACAGGAGGGAGACGAGTCCAGCAAATACTGCAGCTGCGTAAGCCAGACGGAGTTTGTTTGCCTGGTGATGAACGGGGCGAAGCGTTCAGAGGACGGTGGTGGCTCGTTACTTAGAAATCCGGAAGGGAAGCAGCCTTTGAACCACCGCCAGCTCCGGGGACGGAGCTCTGCAACCCCTGGACTTCCAGGAGACACCGGAGCGAAGGTGAAACGCGGTGGAGGCACTCGAACGCGCCGTGCTACAGGGAGACAGTTTGCCCGGGAGTGCTGGGGGGGGGCACTATTGTCCTGGTGGTGTTTGCCCTGTTCCCGGTAAGGGACTGACCACTGGCCAGGAGGAAATGGGTAAGCTGCCTGAGCCCACCGGGCTTTCTGTAGGGGTTATGCCCCCAAAAGTGCCAGGCAGCGGCACCCCAAAACCCCCCCAGCAGCATCCTTGAAGCCCCCGGCAGAGCAGAGGGCTCCCCACAAGCCGCGGGAGCGGGGCAGCACGGGGAGAGGCTGGGCGGAAGGCGGGGACCGGGCCGGGCAGGGGGGGTTGCGGCCCTTGGGGTCCTCAAGCCGGGCAGCCCCGGGGGAAGCCCCCCCGGAGGTGCAGGCAGCCACGTGCAATCTCCCGCCAGCCCTCGCCACGCCCCTAGCGGGCGGGGATTCGCCCAGCACGAACCTTATACGGTGCTGGTAGGGCGGTGCCGGCGCGGGCTCGCCCCCGCGGGGGCGGTGCCGAGGCGGTGCCGTGCTGGCATTGGCGGGGCCGAGGAGGGGCGCGTCTCGGAGGGGGCGTGGCGCCGGCGAGGGGCGTGGCGCGGAGCCGGCCGGTTCCCGTCAAAAGGCGGCTGCGGGGCAGTGGAAGGGGTGGCGGTGCCGGTGCCGGGAGCGCAGGTACCGGGGCCCGGGCTGGGGGCACCGGGGGCCCGCGGGGACGCTGTTTCACCGAGGAGGAAACCCTCGCTCGGTGCCCGCCGTGGGCTGGGTCTCGGGGGCGGCAGTGGCTCGGGTGGTCGCCGGGACGTGGGCGGGCGGGCGGGCGGCGGCGGCGGCGGCTGTTGCCGCGGGGAAGTCCTCGGTGCCCCCCACGGATTGGGGGACATGGGTGTGGGGACCCACCGGTACCCCCCGTGGCCGGAGGGGCGCGGATGTGGGTCACCCCCGGGTACCCTCTGGCTTCTCCCTGCCGGTTGGAGGGTCCTGTGGGGGGGGGGTGGGGGTGCACTGTGGTACCCCCGAGGTTTGGGGGTCCCGTGGGGGTATTGCACCTCCCCTGGTGCTCTGCGTGCTCCCTGGTTTAGGGTCCTACGTGGGCACGGGGCTCCTTGTGTTCCCCATCCCGGTTTGGGGATCTTATGGGTATTTTGGCCCCCCAATACTCTGTGGTCCCCCCTAGGTTGGGGGTCCCACGTGAGACCCCCTGATACCCAGTGTCTCCCCTCAGCTGGGGGTTGTCAGGGATGTTAAGGGCTTCCCCTGCCAAAACTGGGGCCCCTTAGGGTTGGGGGGCCAGGTCCCTGTCCCTCTCAGCCTCTCTGTGAGTTGTGGGGGGTGGCTTCTGGTTTGGGGGTATCAGGGTCCCCCCCCCAGTGCTGCCCAGTCTCTGGTCTGACCGCCCCTTGCTAGGCCCAGAAATAAGGGTTCAGCTT
The DNA here is from genome assembly GCF_965638725.1 of Aptenodytes patagonicus. Taxonomy (NCBI): domain Eukaryota; kingdom Metazoa; phylum Chordata; class Aves; order Sphenisciformes; family Spheniscidae; genus Aptenodytes; species Aptenodytes patagonicus. The sequence goes on from NC_134975.1 coordinate 716,896, forward strand.
GGAGCTGGGGGGTGTCCTGGGGGTGAATGTGACTGTGTTGGGGGTGCTTTCCTTCCCCCCCCCCCCCCCAAGTCCTGGCTGACTTAACCCTTTCTGGGCTGGCTGGTGATTCTCCTTGGGGTCAGCATGAGGATGGGGAGAAGCTGGACCCAATCGTGTACCCCACGTTGGTGTCAACCCCCCTTTCACCTCCGTAGCCCTGAGCTTCACCCTCCATCCCCCATCATGGGAAGTCACCCCTGTCCCCTCTCCCCGTGCCCCGTCCCTGTGTGTCCCTCTCCGGGGCTCCCCGAACCCTTTCCAGGGGCCTCTGAAGCTGGTGAATTACCTGGGTGCTGTTGGGGAGCTTAAGTGGTGTTTCAGGGTTTCCAGCCTCTTTCTTATCGACAGGCTGGTTTCGGATTCAGATAAGTGCCTGATTAATGATCGGCTTTAAAATGCGTCATAAACTTAATCTCCCAATTAAGTATTTTTTTTTTTTGAAGCGGGAGGGAGAGATTTCAAGTGCCAGGCTGAGCCCCCAGCATGGCAGTATTACACTCGTTTGTAATTCCCCAGTGACTTTTTGTCCGTCTCTGAGCGATCCCGTTGGCCGTGTCGGATGTGACTACCGGGATCTTTCAGCTGCGAGTTCCCAGGGCAAAGAAAACAAAGGTACCGGGGATCTTCCAGCGGCTCCTACATGAGGAAGAAGGGGGGGGGGGGGGGGGGTTTCTTTTTCCCTAGACCAAGCAGGGCACCCCTGGGCTGGGACCGAGCACCCAAAGGGACCCGGGTGGCTGGCATAGGGCAGGTAGAAGCGCCTGTTCTCTGGGGTGAGCTTCTCCTTCCTCTTCCCCCCCCCCCCCCCTTTATTTGAGCCTGGGGCTGGAGCCTTCAGCATTAAAAATTTCTTTAGAAACTGGTTTTCACGAGAAGCCAGCCCTGGCTTTGCAGCGTTTTGTGGCGTGTTCTCCCTCCCACACGAGCTGGGCAGTGACTCATCTTCCTCCGAGGACTTGGTTAAAGGAGCACCAGCTATCTCGGGGCAAGATGCGTCTCCTCTCGAAGGGAGGCGGACATCTGCTCGGCGTCCCGCTTCGGTCTGTGGACCCTGTCGGTGCTTCCTCCGCCTCTGCCGGGGAGCAAGAGCGAGCTGAGCTGCCTTGGGTTAGTGCTCCGAGCGCCTCTGCGACGGTAGGGAGGAATACTGAACCTGTCTGCTTTGGGGAAGGAAGTTAAGGCTGTGATTACTCATTTGACTAAAACCCCTTCTGCCTTCTCCAAAGGCAGCCGTTAAAACTGAGTCAGGTTGGTGCTTGTCGGCTGTGCCGCGGCTTTCGGATGGGCCTCGTGAAAGCGTGCTGAACTGGGAGGTTGGGCCAAAAAAAAAAAAAAAAAAATAATGTGCCTGGCCGAGGCTGGGTGGCTCTGGGAGCCCACGTGTTGGCACCGCGTGGCTTGGACAGCTGTCCCTCCGGCATCGCGTCCCCCGAGGAGCGAGGAAGAGGAGCGAGGAAGAGGAGGGAGGAAGGCCTGTCAGGTGCAGGAGGCGTTGGCAGATGTCTGCCCGAGATCACGCTTGTCTGCAAACAGATCAGGTGTAAGATCTCGCAACGGGAGTTTTTGAATAACAAAGGTACGAAGGCACAAAAATAGGTTTTTCATCAGGCAAGAATTTGCCTCGGGTCAGTTAGTTTTTTTTCATTAGATGTTTCCTGAATCCCAATGTACTTTAAGGCGAAATAACTGGATAATCTAGCCTCTTTTTCCATTTAATAGCTAACTGTGGAGAAGGGGCGCGCTCCCTCTGTGGCTAGAGGTGCACCCAGGAATAATTTTTAACCTGCTGTCGCTGAGTCCAAGCGAAGTCGGTCTGGCCCGAGGTTCCTGTGGCTTGCGAAGGGGAAACGCTGAAATGTCAGGTCACTGGGAGAGGAATAATCGGAGTTAAAGGTGGTTGTTGAGGGGGTCTGTCCCTCCCATGCGATGTCTGAGTGTGAAGCTGGGGGGGGGAAGAAGAAGCTGTCAGCCAGGCTGCGGCGCGTCTTCCTCTACTTGTGCGAGTCCATGGCAGCACGTCGGCTACGAGAGGAAGGGGACACGCATCTGGGGTGCAGGGTAAGGTCTGATTGCTCTGCTGTGAACCTCCTTGGTCCAACCGTGGCCCCAAACGAAGGCGATCGGCTGATGCTGTGGCCGGAGAAAGGACGTGCGCGGCCGCAGCGGGCACGCGGGGGGGGGGGGGGGGGGGGGGGGGGGGGCCTGTTTTGTGGGAGGGCAATCGGACACTGCTACAAGGGACTTTCCTAAAACCACGTCGCGTGGGAGGAATTAAATCCCACTTCTGTGGAAGGAAGGTGTCACGTATGGGGTGTCCTGTTTTGGAAGCGTCTTGCGGGCAGCGGGTTTTACGTGGTGCCCTTCTGTATTTGAATATGACGCAGGTGGCAAGCGAATAAATGCAGGTGGCATCTAAATAACGAGATCGCGTTGGTGGGGACGTGTCTAGGTGCCGGCCGGGGTCTCGTCCCATCCCGCAGGACTAAGCTCTCCTAGAGCTGGATGCTGCAGCCCTGGGTGGGGAGCTGTCTGCATACCGGTTCCTCCTCGCGGCCGGAGATGCCGGGAACTTGTGATCCGGGCGGCATCTGCCCCAGCTCCCGCAGAAGCCGTTCTGCTCGGTGCTGACTCTTTCCTAACCGTAGCTACGAGGGGGGTGGGTTCCCTCTTCGGGTAACCTCCTGGTTATGTCTCTTGGGTAAGAGGTGGCAGCGGAGCGATTCAGCGCTCCGCTCTGGGGCTTGCGTAACTCGTGTGAAACGGCTCACGCTCACCGTGCATCACCGAGGCAGAGAGATCTGGGGCGGGGGGGGGGACGGACGGGGATGATGACAGACGGACGGACGCTGCCACCGCCAAACAACCGCTGCGTTTTCAGGCGGCGGGTGAAAGTTGTTGCGACAGCTGGCTGCTCGTCTCGCAGCCCACGGAGGGCAGGCGCGGAGCATCTGGTTTCTCTTGACGGCTTTCTTCCCCCCCCCCCCGCCTCGCGTGAGAGCGTATTTCAGGAGACCCAGAGGCGAGGGCTGCCGCGTTGCAGTTTCCCCGTCGCCCTCTTTGCCCACTCCAGTGTGGTGGCAAACACGGGGTGCCCGGCCCTGCACGGGGGCACCCCCCCCCCCCGCTATCCGGCAACCCCCTGTGGGGTGGGGATGAGAGGCAGTGGGGTTACTTTAGAGCAGTTTTGCGAAGGTGGGGATTTAAAAACATAACCCCAAAATGAGAGAAATGCAAGTGGAACCGCTTGTTAAAATAAATACATCGACCTACAACTTACCGCTGAGTGTTAATACAGCGGTTGCGGAAAGCATCCCTCTGATTTGGGCTGTCCGTGTTAAATTTGGTCGCTGAAGTTGTACCTGCTGTGGAGGAGGACAACTGAAGAACCGGGTAAAAATGGAGTTGGACTAGCTGATTGCTGATTGCTGCTTCTGGTTGAACTATTCTAGTCTAAAAAATGAAAAGTACCTTTTTTTTTTTTGAACAAGACCTGCGTGCCGGTGTTCGGCTGACAGCCGGCGAGGACAGCTTGTGCCCCTAGGGTTGGGAGAGGGGAAGACGGTTAAACCGGGGCATGAGGAACATAAATGACAAGGGGAGCAAAAGTCCGGGGAGATAAGGAAGGTCAGAGACTCTCAAAGGCTTTAAAAACGGAGCTTCTCAGGCAGTGACCTGCGGAGGCAGATGCGATGGCTGGGGAGTGGGTTTCTTCTCACAGCCGAGAGGCCTCGGTGTGACTTCAGCTGAAGGACCGATGTGGCAGGGTAGTCACCGGTGCCACTCCTGCCTGCTTCCACCTTCATTTTGTTTGCCGAATCAGCTGCAACCCAAGTACGATTTTCTTATCTGTGGTGTTTAACGGCAGTATCAGTGTAAACCTCACATGTGTAAGTGACTTTTGGCTGCTAATAAATGGAAACGGGGTGTAAAAGTGATGAAAAACAATACCTGGAACCCTTTATCTGTATATCTAAAAGTAGTTTCCTCATTGCCAGGAATACATGCTGTCTGCCCAAGGCGTCGGGACCTGCTGACGTGACTTCTGAGTTCTGATCTTCCCGGTCAGTGGGACACTGGTGAGTGACTCTCCCGGCTCAAACAAAAGTCCTGCGCGTGTTCACAATTCCCAGAAGCTTTTGGTGGAAGCCCTGGTGTGCCGGGTGAGGTGAGTTAGGTTGAAAAGGGCGTTCTTAACGCAATGCCTTCCTACTCTCTCTCTCTCTTGAAAAGTCTGTGCCTTTTCCTAGGGGTTTGCACACCAGAAACCTGCGTTCTCCTTTGCTACGGACCTTTCTGTCCCCACTGCTGCAAGCTGGATGCCCGGCTCCCATAGGTGCCATTTCAATTTCTCAATGCCAGGCTGCAACGCCCAACACCTTCCGCTTTATCAGTGCTCCCTCTCCTCCACCTTGCTTGGGCAAGAAGCCTCCCACGATCGGCTAGCGCGATGGGTGAGGTGATTGCTGGGGCTGGGGGGGGGGAACCTGACGGTTCCCTTGCCCACCGGGCAGGCTGGCGTCCCCGTGCCATCTGTCACCCGCTGCCAGGCGAGGGACGTGGCTTTGGGAGCTGCGTGTGTCGCATCAGGTCTGCAAAGGCTTCGCTTCTCTCCCCCGCCGCAGGGACGTGGGTAGTGCTGACATGGGGGGGTTCCTTTATAAATAAGAACTCGTAGCTCCATAAATACCCCTGTTTAACAGAATGCAGAGAAGATACAAGCGTGGTCTATATTTAGACTTGCTTAGTTTTGTGGAACATGCGGCGTCCTTGATCAGACCTGCGAGCGTTAGCTCACCTCTGTGTCCCCGGAGGGATGGCGAGTACCGGCTGCCACGTGGAGAGCTTGAACACGGCGCCCTGGGAGAGGCGGGCTGAGACACGCTTTGTCTTTCATCGATCCTCGTCCTCCCAAGGCCCTTGTGTCCTGCCTAAGAGGGCACTTTTTTTTTTAGCTTGGTGGTGTATTCACCGGGTAAAGGGATTTTTATTTCCATAGCCCGGCTTACGCCGAATGTGGAGATGGTGCTGCCTAGTTCCTAATCCTGAACTTAAATCTCTAATTTTGGGGGCCCTCCCCTAAGGGGGAGAGCCCTTCTCAACCCAGTAGCCCTGGCACGTTGCTTTCCTCTAGCCTTTCGCCCTGGGATCGGGGTGCAGGAAGTTTTTTTTTTTTACCTGTCTGTGCCTGATAACTGGAGTTTCAAGTTGTGCTCTCGCTGGCACGCTCGAAAGAGAGGCGATTGTTTTCCGAGCGTCTCTGCTTCGTGCTCAGACGTTCGAGTAATCCTGTGGTCTGGTCAGTGTTGGACAGAGGAGGAGAAACCTGTTTTTTCTGTGCTCTGGCTGCTGCCCTGGGTGGCCTCCCACACTCTTTTCCTTGTTGACACCGCACGTTATTGGGAGAGGACGCAAAACCTGGTGTGGTTGGGCTGCCTGATGCTCTTGAAATAGAAACTATCACTCACCGTAGCCGGGTAGGAGACTCTGTACCAGAACCGTTGCACATCCACGGGGCTACTGCCCTGCAAGAAACCCTTCCTTCTGTTTATTTTGCTTGTCATGGGCGACAGAATTTCAAACTAGTGAAGTATGTTGGGACAATACGTCTGTGACCGTGGTTGCGTGATCTTTGTTAAAAAAAAACCAACAACTTAGCCGGGGAAAAGGATGAGGTGGCATCTGAGGCAACGCGCCGGCAGCACTGGGTGCCTAAACCCATGGGTAATGTGTCGACCGACTCATAGGAGGGGTGATGCCGAACTTTCGGCAGGCCGGGGACAGTGCTTAGTGGGCTCCTCCGCTCGCAGACGCTGCGGTCACAAGCACAGGAAAATGGAATTTCTGGTTCTTTTTTTTTTTTTTTTTTCTGCAGCCCAAACGTACCTGGCCAGAGCGCTTTCTGCTCCAGGGCAAGCTGAACTGAAAATGGCTGACGTGGGGGGGGGGGGGGAAATGGGATTGCTACAGCTCAGCTCTGGGAAGGAGAAAAGCAGAATTACCCGCAGATTTCTTAGTAGAGGGGAACAATTTTAACGCTGCTCACCCACTCACTTCCTTAAGTAGCAGTGAAATTGCTGGAGAAGGAACTGCCTGTCGAGGGCAGGGCATGAGACTGCCTTGGCATCACGTGCCGTGGCTGTGCTTAGCTCTGAATTTACCTGTTGGCTTGTCCAGACAGGCAAGAGAAGCGGAGACGTAGGAGCCGGCTCCTTCTAGTCATGTTCCCCGGGCACCCGCTGCAGGTAAATAGCCGGCCTGGGCCGGGAGAGCAGCGATAGGCTCTAATTCTGACCCAAACTTCACTTTGAGGGGGGAAAAATAGCAATTAATGCGAAGGTTTAACGGTCACTGGGTTTGTTTTATCTTTCATCTCCTTGGTGAGAGATGAAATGGGGACGTCCTCTTTTTGTCAGACTTCTGTTTTGCTTCTTGCTCTTTTTTTTCCCCCCCCCTTCTGACTTGGTGCTCTTGTCTCTCTTAACCTGTAGCTGCTTCATTTCTAACTGTCCTTTAATCAGCTGAATGGAGATCTGCTGAGAAATCACTGCTCTGCCTGTGGCTCTTAAGGAAACTGAGGTTCGGGAATGCTTGGGCTGGAGAGAGGTGCGGGGGCACGGGCTGGACGTCGGCATGGGTGGAAGGTGGGGAGGAAGAAAGCAAAGACTAAATATAAGTAACGAACAAGGAGACATCGCGATGACAAGCTGAGCTTCTGGAGCTTGCGGGCAAGGCAGAGATCCTTTCTGAGGAGATGGTGAGAGGTAGTCTGGTCCCGGGGACGTTCGCTTGTAGCTCTTACCCTCTTGTATCTGCACGCATGCAAATATTCCTGGCTGTGGAATGGCTTCAGAGATGATGTGACTCAGTGTTTTTTTTTTTTCTCTCCCATAAATTGGAAACGTCCCACTGATGCTCCAGCTCTGTCTCTTCAGTGCAAGCAGGTCCGGGGATACACTGATTTCTTTTTTTTTTTTTTGGGTCCCATCTTACCCAAAAGCTGGCAGCTCCCGCGGTCGTATTGTAACGTCCCCCTTGAACGCGGTGATGAGACTTTCAGTCCTGTTATGCTGTATGACGGTTGGACTCGATGATCTTAGAGGTCTTTTCCAACCTCAATGATTCTACGATTCTATGTTGGGAGCTAAATTTTTTTTCTTTCCTCAACAATAAGACTCCTGTAATGCCACTTACTGGCTGCTGTAATGCCAAATTCCTGGGAAACGCGCTCGGTGGTGAAGCTGGATCTCTTTTAAACCGGTGGGGAAGCCTGCTGTGGTTATCTACGTCTTGTAACAAGGGCTGGTCAAGGCTTGTGTTTCTATGGTGTTGACTTAGGGTGACTAATCCATCACAAAGCAGCTCTTCTGTCGCTTGCCCCTTCTCCGAATGCAGCATTCTCCATGTCAGTGTCTTTCCCCACCCTGATAAACGAAATGTCTTACAACTATTTAGGAAATAAGGTAGCCAGGGTAGAAATTCCGGAATCGGAGCAGCTCAACGAGCCTAGATAGATGCAAGGGGACTTAAAAGCTTTGTCCTCTTTCATGAGAGGGTTTTGCTCGCCACGAGGTAGACTTGTGAGCGTAGGTGGGTATTTTAGACCTCTTACAGCAAGCATCTAATGTAATCTGCTCCCAGCAGAGGTTGACCAAAGCTGCCAGGTCTCTGCTTCTGGGAATGACCTCAGATGTTGTCCTCTATCTCCTGGAATCTTAGCAAATTAGTTTATTATTTCCAAAGGCCGCTGGAGCAGATCGGCGGCCTCGGAAGGGCCCTATCTCTTCCACATACGTTATGACTTTGTGAATCCCAAGACCTTGAATTCCGGACTCTTCCTGCGGAGCTCCGGGTTGGTGCCTTGCAGTCTCGATACGAGTGCCACCGGAGTGGCTGGCCTGGCTTAACGCCCTTATTTCAAGCGAGGCTGGGGAATTGAAAAGAAGAGGAGGCTGAGGGGAGACCTCATCGCTCTCTACAACTGCCCAAAAGGAGGTTGTAGCGAGGGGGGGGTCGGTCTCTTCTCCCAAGTAACAAGAGATAGGACGAGGGGAAACGGCCTCAAGTTGCACCAGGGGAGGTTTAGATTGGATGTGAGGAAAAATGTCTTTACTGAAAGAGTGGTGAAACATTGGAACAGGCTGCCCAGGGAAGTGGTGGAGTCCCCATCCCTGGAGGTATTTAAAAGACGTGTAGATGAGGCGCTGAGGGACATGGTTTAGTGGGCATGGGGGTGTTGGGTTGACAGTTGGACTCGATGATCTTAGAGGTCTTTTCCAACCTCAGTGATTCTACGATTGCCCGCGTTACCTGGTTGCGTGGGTTTAGCTGTGGCATTGAAAGGGAGCTCGTGTGGCTCTCCCAGCCCTCCCACCCTCTCCTGGGCAGCCCGAAACCAGCCAGGAGCTGCTTCTGCTGAAGAGTGGATGTTCAGCTCCTGGCACTTGCTCCAAGTCAGGGGGACGGAGCTTCAAATTCTCTTCAGCCGAGCTTCAGTTCCTTGCCCAAATCGAGGGCACGTCTCCAGCAGATCATTATTTCTATGCCGACTTCAGTAGTATTCTGCAGCTTAATCAGCTGAAGTTTTTCCTCCATCTCTAGCAAAAAAACCCCCCAAATAACCCCAATACAGGCTTGATATGATAAACGAAATATTTTCAGTATTAAAGTTGCTGGAGTCCCTGGGGGGGTGTGTATTCTTGGTGCGATTTTTTTCTCTCTCTGGTGGAGAGTGATAGAGCAATTTGCATTCTTAGCAAGAACCTGTTTGCATATATTTCGAAATAAGGGAGAAGCTGTTAAGGAGCGTGGTATTTGCCACATGCAGGGACAGCTCCTTTCCCTTGGCCTTTCCTGAGTTTTTTTTTTTGGAATACGAGAGAAAGGCTTCCTCGGCTGCTTTTACCGTGGAATTAGTGATTGGGAAACGAAGGCAGAGACGAAGCACGCAAGCAGCTTGGAGGGAGAGGAGGGGACGATTGAAATCGAGGAAGGGTTTGGGTGACGCGAAGTGTCACGGGGAAGCATCTGTGGGGGGGGAGAAAGAAAAAACAACGCTGTTCTCAGTTTGTCTGAGCAGAATATTCCCTTTGACCTGTCCTTGCCGTGCCCTGCAATTAGCTGGGTGCAAATGTGGTGGCGTTACTCGGAGGCACAACGGTGCAGGCAGAGCAACGGTGATATCAGCGTGGAAATCATGTTGACTAAGCTAAAGGCAGAGTTTCCATTGGAAACACTGGCTTGGGGAAATAACTCTTCTAGATAAGAAGTGAAAATGTGGAAGAAGGAAATAGCTATTACGTGCTACTCCTCTCTGTAGTTAAAATTACCGGCCGAAGGGGTAGGAAAGGCAGAGACATCTGCTGCTGCTGATTTGTGAACGGGTTAGGGTTACAGCACCTTAATGCCAAACACCGCGCACCGCGGCTGGCGTAGATTTAATTTAGGAGCCTGTTCTGCAGTTGGGAATGCTTCGCGCTCAGCCAGCTCTGCCATCCTGCCAGATTGCCATCCAGGAGCCCAGGGCGAGCCAAGCGCCTGGCCTGGCGACGCTGCTTCTGCGTCCTCTGGCTGAGGACACGGACCCTGCACGTGGAGGTCGTCATCTTTAAATTTCAATTAAAAAAAAAAAACCCATAGCAGGCAAAAATAAGTGCCGGCAGCACCGGCTGTGGCGCTGCAGGGAGAGGGGCCGTGCCGGTAAACACGTATTTGTTCACCGTATCCGTCTGAAAAGCAAACAGAACTCTGCTGCTTATGGCTCAGCAGCAGCAGCCCTGCAGTGGCCTCGGCTCGTCACGAGGTGCCTTTGGTAGCTCCAGGCTTGATTTTTTTTTTTTTTTTTCTCTTTGCTTTTTTTGTTGTTGTTGTTGATAGCTTCCCACAGCTAGCTCTGTTCTGCAGCTCTTCAACAACTTAGGACAGTCAAACGGGATGTCCCGCAGTCGAGGATCAGGCTGAGCGTGACTTTTTCTCCGCTTCCCCAGCCTCTGCGGTGACAGCAAAAAAAAAAACAAACCAAACCACCTTAGTGGGACTAACTTTCTTCTGTACTTTGTCCTTCTTTTTCTCCTGAGCTAATGAATACTTAGGGCAGGGACGATGCCGGCTGAGAGCTGGCCTGCCTTAAGCGGCATCTCCCAGGGAAGCAAGCGGGGAGCTCCCGGCAGCCTCCTGTCGCCGCTCCGTAAGCAGACCTGCCGTAGCTTTGCAGGGACAGGAGCTCGGGGCGTCCGGCGAGGAGGCCGGTTGGATGCACCCGAGGCGTAGCCAGGAGCAGGCTCTTCCCCTGAATCCGTGCAAAGCGCCTTGCGGGCCGCTTCGGTGGGTCAGAGGGGAGGTTGGACAGGGCTGAATCCTTCCTGTGAACTGGCACCTGTGCACCTACTTTCCCGGTAACTTCAAAGCTGAATGATCCTCTTCCAGCATCCGCTTCAGCCCCTCGGTCACAAGAGGGAGGTGAAACCGGGTTTCCGTGCTGGTGCCAAACCAGCTGCAGCCCGATCAGCATGGCACGATTCAATCCGCCGTGGGAAGGAGCCCGCGGTAACCGCTTGGCGGACCTGCAAGCGTGAACGTGCCACGCGCGTTCGCCGTGTCTGCGGACCGGTTTCGACAAACGGGAGCGTTTTGGGGACAAAAGTGCACGGACCAAACCCCTTGGTTGACCATCTCCACCCCTGCGGTCGCTGCGGTGCCCTCGGGCGTAGCGATGCAGGTACTCCGGGAAAAGCTGTAACGCCTGAAACTCATCGCGTCGACTAGTCTGTCGCCCCGACCGCGTCTTTCCTGGGCTCTCCATCTCGGCAGAGCTGCTTGCTGGGATTGCAGCCCGGCGTAGGCTGCTCCTGGGAAGGTTTTAGGCTAACCCAGCTGTGCCGGAGAGCTGAAAAGCGCTTACGTCAAGCCTCACATCAGCTAAGCTGATGCGGCATTGTGTCTTCGGCTGCTGGGCTAGGTCTGGAAGAAGGTCCGCGTGCCCTTTCAGAGCATGCAGTGAAGAGGTGGGGATGGTAAGCTGAGAAAACCTGGTGTCTTGCGGGTTTTTCTAGCAGAATAAGAGTAAAATAGCCAGCAGTGTGCCCAGGCGGCCAAGGAGGCCAAGGGCATCCTGGCCTGTATCAGAAATAGTGTGGCCAGCAGGAGCAGGGCAGTGATCGTGCCCCTGTACTCGGCCCTGGTGAGGCCGCACCTCGAATACTGTGTTCAGTTTTGGGCCCCTCACTACAAGAAGGACGTCGAGGTGCTGGAGTGTGTCCAGAGAAGGGCAACGAGGCTGGTGAGGGGTCTGGAGAACAAGTCTGATGAGGAGCGGCTGAGGGAACTGGGGTTGTTCAGCCTGGAGAAGAGGAGGCTGAGGGGAGACCTCATCGCTCTCTACAACTACCTGAAAGGAGGTTGTAGCGAGGTGGGGGTCGGTCTCTTCTCCCAAGGAACAAGCGACAGGACGAGAGGAAACGGCCTCAAGTTGTGCCAGGGGAGGTTTAGATTGGACGTGAGGAAAAATGTCTTTACTGAAAGAGTGGTGAAACATTGGACCAGGCTGCCCAGGGAAGTGGTGGAGTCCCCATCCCTGGTAGTATTTAAAAGACGAGTAGATGAGGCGCTTAGGGACATGGTTTAGTGGGTGGTGGTGTTGGGTCGACGGTTGGACTCGATGATCTTAGAGCTCTTTTCCAACCTCAATGATTCTATGATTCTATGAAAATGGCTCTGTCCTGTTCCGGGGGCGGCGTAACTGGATTTGGCAGTAATCAGGGGACTCTGTTTTAGGTAGCGCAGACAGGCAGCTGCACCAGGACTTTAAATTCTGGTTGTAAATACAGCACTGTACTAGCACCTAAGCTATTACTGAGATGATCCAGTTTACCATCTTACAGCTGCCTCTTTCCTTAAACAAATCGCAAACACATGCAGCAGCTTCCGAGTGAAAGAAAACCAACACGACTTCCATGGTGCATATCCAATCTGTGTTGGTTGGGTGGGTTGTTTTGGTGGTTTGTTTGGGGGTTTTTTTGGGTTTGGGTTTTTTTTTCATTTTTGTCGCCTTACCCAAGCTTTCTGGCCCGCGCGGCGTGGGTTCGGCGACCGCTGTCACTTCTCGTTCGTGACTAACACCCTCCCGTGGCACCGCTCAGGAAATGAGGCACTCTGCAGCTCGCTCACTGCAGGCACGGTGGTCTCCCCGCTCCAGGAGATGCCTAGCTATTTTTTTTTTTGGGGGGGTTCCGTTCAAGCTTAACGCATTGGGAAAGGGGTTTGGGTGGGGGTTTGTTTTTTTTTGGCTCTCTGTGGCTCGCAGACTCGGAGGCACGGTCCCAGGCGGTGCCGCTTGCTTCAACGAAAGCCTGCAGAGCAAAGGCGGTGTCTGCGGGCAGGGGGATCCTCGCCGGGAGGAGAGGCATCCCTTGCAAAGCGCGTGCCTCCATGGTTAGCTTTCCCCCCCCCCCCCCCTGCAGTATGTGCAGATCGGGCAGGGAGGCGGTGGTCCGCGGTGGTCCGCGGTGGTGCCCTTTCTCGTTCGAGGCACGGGGGTTCTCAATCGTATGATTAAATACAACTTGCTTTGAAGCGCCAGCTCCCAGGAGGATCGAGTGAGCAAGGAATACTGCCGTGTTTGTGTGAGAGGGTAACAGGATCTGTGGAGCCCGAATACCACGACTGGCCTCATCCAACACATGCGACCCCCCCCCCCCCCCCCCCGGGTCTCTTCCAGGTCTGAACTCAGCTTTGCGAGGGCTGGGACCTCAGAAGCCGCTGGGCTTGGGGGTTCCCCCCCCCCCCCCCCGACTTCCCGCTCCCTGCTCTCCCGTTCCTGGGGTGTGCTGCCCTAGCACGGCTGCGTTTGATCTGCCCTGCTGTTTGCTCTACCAGTTGGCAAACTTTCACCCTTCCCTCTCCTTATTTTCCGGGTTTTTTTTTCTTTTTTTTATTTCTGGAGCAGCCAGAGCTGCTGCAAATCGCCTCTCCCCCACATCGGGGGATCTTCTATTTAAGAAGCATCTCTCGAGGATGGGGCGGGCAGCCGCCGTGGTTCGGGTGCTGAGTGGGGGAGAGGGTAGGGAGGGCTCAGACGAGGTTGGGAGAGGTGTCTCCTGCTTTCCCGTTCCACCTAAAAGTGGCTGTGATTTCCCACAACAGGGGAAACAGAATTGTTTAGCCCATTCCTGGAAACCAGCCCCGGTCTGGCCAGACGGAGCCCTGCTACACCCTGCTGGGAAGGGGCGCCAGCCGCCCCGGACCCCCCCCCCCCCCCCCCCAGGGGACCATGGTGCTGCTGGACCCTGACTCTGGGGTCACCAGTGCTCCCCAGTTTGGACCCGCTCAGACCCGCGAAGGGGAAAGGGCCGTTGCTGTTCCTGCACCGGCTCAAACTGGAGGAGGCAGCGGGGTTGGGAATGGCCAGTCTGTAGGAATGGGGTTTTTTTTTTGGTCTGATTGAGTAGTTTGGGCTCTTTGTCCCAGACAACGAAAATTCCTACCGCTGCGGTTGATGTAGCTGGTAGACGCGTATCCTTAAATAAGTCTGCGATGCTTTCGGGGCTGCTTTGCACAACGTCAGGTTGTGAATCGTTGCTCGACGCCTTCCTTTGAAATCCAAGTCCATGAAAGCAACGCGTTGCTGAAACTGTTCTCCTCGTCGAAAAGCTTGTTTTGATGAGCTTTAGCCTGGAAACGCTTTTGGGGCTCCGAATCTCTAAATGAATCGGCGTCGCAGACGTGAAGTGTCAAAATGCAGCAGCTCCTTTACTCCATGCGATGTTACAAGCAATTTAGGGCCTTGCTTGTTCATGATCGGCGATCATGGGCATTAGGAGCCGGTTTAATCTAGAGAGGGGGGGTTCAAACAAGGAGGAAGAGCCCCAGGTCAGGAGGTCTCTACTGAAAAGGCTGCTCAGGAAGCCCAAAAGTCTGATGGAGCCCATGGCAGCCTGTGACTCAATGCCGGAGGATGCTCCACCCTTTCCCGGTGCCTGTTTCTTTCCCGTTCCCGTGCCACGGTGCTTGCGGGTCCTTCACCAGCGTCGAAACTCGCTGCGTTTCGGGCCGGCTCTTGCCTCTTCCGCTGCCTTCGCTCCTCGGGGCAGGGACAGCGGTCTGCGGGCGCTCCTGCGACGCTGCAGCCGAGCACTCCTCTCTGTTATTACTCTTCCAGGCGGCCAACGGCCCCTGCTCCGGGTGGGGTGTGCCGGGCTTGCTTATCCCGGCTGGCAGACGGTCTTGAGACCCGGCTCCGTGTCGGCAAACTCTTGCATCAAGTTGGTCCAGGGAGGATGCTTGGTCCAGTTGGTGCTTGGATGAGGCTCATCGGTTGGGAACAAGGGCAGAGCCTGAGCCAGGCCGATGCCAAACAGCCCCTTTCCATCTTTCCGCGGCCAGCCCAGGCGGCATCGATCGGTACCGGCTTGTGCCGAAAAGCCGCGGTACAGGGAAGGTGCAAAAAGGGAAGCTCTGCCAGCCTGTGTCAGAGTTGCGGCTGGGTGAAAAGTCGCTTTCATTTATTTGTTGAAGAAGGGTTTGAGAAAGGACGCGTCGCTCGCAAAAAAAACCCCCATTTTAAAGCGATCCAGCTGCCGCTAACGCAGTGCTGGTGGGGTCTCCCTCGGCTCGCGGATCCAGGTGGGTTGCCGCAGCGAGCGCTCTGTCTCATTTTTTTTGTGGCTTAAATGACAAAGCGTTGTACCAGCGAAGAGTCAGGTTGGAGGTATTTTTGATGCCGTGCCCGAGCCGTAATCTGGAAATCTGTTTACTTCATTCCTTCCAGTCAGGGGAACGGCGCTTAGAAATATTTTCTGCTTTTACCTGCACATGTAAGGATTTGTTGCCTAACTGCAGTGTGAGATCCTGTAAAGATCCTTGGCTAATGTGGTAGAAGAGCTTGTAAACGGCCAGTATTAGTATCTTTTTTTTTTCCTTCTGCCTCTCCACGCTTGTGAAGCTGCCGAGGGTTTGCACCGTGATGCTCGTCTCCGGCCAGCCCTTGTCCCTGCCGTCCGCCGGCTCCCTTGGCCCCTTTTCCCAGGCCGTTGAACAGGCTTCTCCTGCGCTTTCCCATCCAGGGTTGATGGAATTTGTGCCTGGACTCCAGCCCCCCGGGTCCTGCCTTGCAGCAGGTGAGGGGAAGCGCGCCTGCCGTCCGTAGACCTACCTTGCACGCACCGTTTGCTTGAGGACTCGTCGCCGCGCATTGGGTGCGGGAGGCTGGACGTGTTTTGCAGCCTGCCCGGAGGCTTGCGCGCTCTGTAGCTCCTGTGTGCCCGCCAAAGGCGCCGACACCTTCGGAGTGCGATCGTCCCTCACGTAAAAGAGTTGGGAAGGGTAGTATTGCTGCGTTGATGACCCTGGAAACCCAAACCTGGGTATTTAGGGACCGGCCTGTGCATCCCCCTCTCCTCCTTTCTGGTTTCCCAGTTTCTGGATGCGACGGCGAAGATGCCCGGCGATGCCGGAGGTGCGGGGTCACAGTGCGGCCCCAGGGGCCTGGCGAGAGCCCCGCCGGGCTGAGAGCAGACCTGGTCTTGCTCTGGCAACAATTTTTTTTATTATTTCTTTCTTTTTATTATTTCTTTTTTTTTATTATTTCTTTTTTTTTATTATTTCTTTTTTTTTATTATTTCTTTTTTTTTATTATTTCTTTTTTTTTATTATTTCTTTTTTTTTATTATTTCTTTTTTTTTATTATTTCTTTTTTTTTATTATTTCTTTTTTTTTATTATTTCTTTTTTTTTATTATTTCTTTTTTTTTATTATTTCTTTTTTTTATTATTTCTTTTTTTATTATTTCTTTTTTTATTATTTCTTTTTTTTTATTATTTCTTTTTTTTATTATTTCTTTTTTTTTATTATTTCTTTTTTTTATTATTTCTTTTTTTTATTATTTCTTTTTTTTATTATTTCTTTTTTTATTATTTCTTTTTTTATTATTTCTTTTTTTATTATTTCTTTTTTTATTATTTCTTTTTTTATTATTTCTTTTTTTTTTTATTATTTCTTTTTTTTTTTATTATTTCTTTTTTTTTTTATTATTTCTTTTTTTTTTTTTATTTCTTTTTTTTTTATTATTTCTTTTTTTTTTTTATTATTTCTTTTTTTTTTTATTATTTCTTTTTTTTTTTTTAGCTTTGCTGCCAGGGACGTGGCTGCTCGGATGTCCGCTCCGAACGGCGTTACTGGGGAGCGCTGGTGGCCGTAACCGAGTTCAGCGTGTCCCCGGGCTTGCTCGCTCCCATACCACAAAGCGTTTAGGGAGCCCGTAAGTGCTTAATTCCTCACAAGGAATGAGATTAGCATCCTGTTCCTTAGAGAGGGCTGGGGGGTTTTTTTTTAAGTCTCTGACCTTCTTGAAACTAATATTTGCAGCTCCTTTGGTTGTCACGCAGCTGGACCCTCCTCTGAATGCCTCATGTTGGTTGCAGGCTGGGAGTGTCCGGGCTCTCTCCGGGGTAGGAATTGTCACGCTTACGTGTTGCCTGGCATGGAGGAGCCTCCAGCCCCGGTCTGGGGGCGTTAGCGGAGGCTCCGGGAAGGTTTTACATCTAATCAAATTAATGGAGGAAGGGGTGGCATGAGCTGACTTGCGTCAGGTAATAAATAGCTGCCAGGCTTGCCAGATCTCCTCCTCGCCCAGCTCCCAGGAGGCTGCAGCCGCTCTGGGTCTTGCAAAAAAAGAAAAAAATTGTTCTTCCAACCTAGAAATGGAGGCGAGCGGTGGGAAGAGGCGTCCAGCCGTGCGGCAGCGCGGGGAGCTTCACCTGCTCCATCCATCCACGTGCGACGCGTAGAGCCACCGTCCACGCGTGGGCTGGCGCTGGGCTCGTGCGGGAGCAGCGCTTCGTCTTCCTGGGAGGCTGTCAATCCGCTGTCGAATAAACCTCATGGAAAGCAGCTAAATAACAGGGCTCCCCGGAGCTACAGCAGGAAATTATTTAATTGTCTCCTTAATAGGGAAAGGGGTTGCTTGCAGGCCGCAACGAGATGTTATGAATAGGCTGATTTGTACTGGAAGAAGCTTCTTGAAAGGCAAGCGTGTTGCCGGAGGCTCTGCAGAGGCTCCGTGGAGCATCGCTTTGTTTTGACATGTCAACAGTGGTGTTAACTGAGCGTCAGCCAGGAAAATAGTAAAACCTCCATGTAAACGAATGGGTCTCTCCAAGACTTAGCAGAGCCTTCAGCAGCGAGTCAGAGCGGTGCCAGGGGTGAGGGTTTACTTCGACTTCAGAAACCAGCCTGTTCCTCTCAGGCCATGCGGGTAAAGGGGGTTTTTTTTTTGTTGTTGTTTTGTTTGGCAAATAAATTAACCAAAAAAAGCATTTTGAAAGAGCAGCGAAGCTATTGAGAACGTGACAAATACTTTCACAGTATTGCAACAGTTTTATTTTCTGCATCCTAAAAATGTTTAACGATGTTAGTCTCAAAACTCCAAAGACTTCAAAGCCTCTTTAATGAAATGACACTCTTGACTTCTGGGAACGTTCGGCTGTTCCTTAACTGGATTAGTTTCCCCCCAGATTTCGGCGAAATCTGAACCTCCTGGGGAGCAGCTGGCTGAATGCAAACCCGTACCCTTGCATCCTTGGCCAGGCAAAGCCCTGGTCTTGCTTCTGGGTATTTCTGCCTGGCGGAAAAGGACCTGGGGGTGCTGGTCGACAGCCGGCTGAACATGAGCCGGCAGTGTGCCCAGGCGGCCAAGGAGGCCAAGGGCATCCTGGCCTGTATCAGAAATGGTGTGGCCAGTAGGAGTAGGGAAGTGATCGTGCCCCTGTACTCGGCACTGGTGAGGCCGCACCTCGAATACTGTGTTCAGTTTTGGGCCCCTCACTACAAGAAGGACACTGAGGTGCTGGAGCGTGTCCAGAGAAGGGCAACGAGGCTGGTGAGGGGTCTGGAGAACAAGTCTGATGAGGAGCGGCTGAGGGAACTGGGGTTGTTCAGCCTGGAGAAAAGGAGGCTGAGGGGAGACCCCATCGCTCTCTACAACTCCCTGAAAGGAGGTTGTAGCGAGGTGGGGTCGGTCTCTTCTCCCAAGGAACAAGCGACAGGACGAGAGGAAACGGCCTCAAGTTGTGCCAGGGGAGGTTTAGATTGGACGTGAGGAAAAATGTCTTTACTGAAAGAGTGGTGAAACATTGGACCAGGCTGCCCAGGGAAGTGGTGGAGTCCCCATCCCTGGAGGTATTTAAAAGACGTGTAGATGCGGCGCTTAGGGACATGGTTTAGTGGGTGGTGGCGTTGGGTCGACGGTTGGACTCGATGATCTTAGAGGTCTTTTCCAACCTCAGTGATTCTTACACTGGCCGTTCATGTTAAAATGTATTTCTGGCTTTGCTCATCGGGAAAGTGTGGGGCAGCTGTAGCCCAGCTGACATCCGAGCAGCAGCCCCACGACCAGTCTCCCGCACCAGGGTTTATGCGTTGGCCTCCGGCGCTGGCTCCCGGCTCTGGTTTTGTCTTAGCCGGTGCGTCGTCCCCGGCTCTGGCTATTGCGGGGGCTAGCGGAGTAACGTCCTGTTGGAAGGAGGCATTTCGGTGCCGTGATGCTGGGAGGGAAACCTGCCGCTGCGCAGACGCCGAATGCGAGTGACTAAGGCTTTTTCAGCGGGAGCGATCGTCCTCCGAAGCCTTTTCCCTTCTGCCGAGTCCTGATGAGCTGTGAGTGCGAGTTTTGCAAGTTGGCGAGAGAAAAAGGAAAGTGATAAAGCATGAGAAAACACTTCAAAATACTTCCGACCAGTCTGGGTGGTTCCTGAGGGTACTTAGAAATAAATACAGACTTAAAAGCAAAGGCTCCTCCTTTGGGCTCAGCGTAAAGGAGGAAGAAGAGCAGACGCCGTGCCCATTTCCCTGCACGAGCAGGTAACTTTCCATGCTCTCCTTTATTCCCCGGGAGCCCGGATGACTCTCCTGCATCCCGCACCGGAGGTCCCAGCGCTCGTGCAGCCACCCTACGGTCACCGGGCTGCGGCTTCAACGGCTGTCACCCTAATTTTCAGGACGCCTTGCCCGGTTTCCTTTAAGCTGGCTTACGTTTGGGGAATGGCAAACCCCCTCCAGAGGATGCTCTCCCCTTTGTACAGTTGTTTTGCTTCGAACAGATGTGTTTTAGCTGCCCGGCTGTGCGCTGCTTTCCCTGAGCCCAGCTGTTGGAACTGCTGCTCACGCAAGGCGCTCGGCCAGCGGCGTGCGGCTCTGTCCGCGCTTCACCATCAGCCACCTGCTTTGGGAAGCTGCCGCCTGCCCCTGGTCCACGTCTGCGAGGCTCCAGTTAGTCGGACAGGGCCGGAGGCCAAAGCTGGAGACGTTTTCTGCTTGGGGTGAATGACTCTTCCAGTTGCGGTGATGGGGGCTGTGCGCGTGCAAGGGCTGCGTCGCTGCTCCGTCGCACGCCGGTGGGAGCCGTACGGGCTGGCTGCGTCGCGGGGACGTACCGAGGGGAAGGCATGGCACCACCTCGGGCTGGGTCTTCCTGGCACCGGCGGCCAGCAGAAGTGAGTCACCCCTCTGGGTAAGGCAGGGAGGGGTGCGCAGGGGGAGCCGGCTCTTGCCTCTGCCTTGCCACATCCTCCCGGCTTCCCAGGTACGAGGGATCTATCGCAACCCCGGCTTAAATAACAGCTGCTGGGAGGGAGGCTGGAGCCGAGCTGCCAGCTGCAGCCCTTTGCACAGCAGTCAGCTGGCTTATTTGTGCTCTTCTTCCCCTCTCTGCGTCTCCTGCAGGTGAGCTTTTCCCACGTCTTTAAACCTTGACCCTGGTGGCTTCTGGGCTGCTTCATCATCTGGCAGCATCCCGGCGGAGGGCTCCGGTTGCTAGTTACAATCGTGCAGCCTTCCCCTGCCGGCATCTTGCGGCTGTTCGAGCTTTGCTGCTGTGACAGCTCCGCACAAACCCCCCCAAAAAGATCATCTGAAAGTCGGAATTTCCTGACCTGTGCATGGATTTGGTGCCTTGGGAATGAGGTGACGGGGAAACCTTAGATTTAGCGAAGCACGGCTGCTCAGAGCCAAGCCCGGCGCTTCCCCGGGGCGACAACTGGGTTGCTGCAACTTTGCTATTATAACCAGCTACAAAACTGGTTTGACCTTTCTGGTGCCTGCTCAAAAGAGGTCAGCGCTTCTAACGCAAATTGTTTTGCTTCTTCCAAAAGGTGAAGGCTAAATGTCAGGTTTGATGAATGAGTGACCTTTTCATGGGGGTGGAGGGGAAACTCCTGTGCACGCTCCACCCCGCGCACCGACGTCACTTCCATTATGGGGCTGAGTAACGTTTTCCAAGAAGTCAGAGACGGTAGGTTGAAGCAGCGCCGTCATCCGTGTGGGAATCGCATCTGGCACAGACTTACTACTCTCTAATGAACGTCGGTGACCAAATCACCTCTTGCTTGTTTGAATTGAGAGCTGGAGCGAGCAAGAGGCATGACGAGGGTGGGGGGAGATCCCTCCTAGGTTGACTGGTTGCCATCAGCACCTGCTTTCCCCATCCTGCCTCATGATGCTGGAGGTGTCAGCGTCCCCACGCGTGGTCCTGGGAAGGTGTGGTAGAGCAGGGAGCAGCACAAAGCACTGGAGAAGTATTAAACGGTGCGTCAGGATGTCTGTACGGCAGGGCGAAGGCTTGCTGAGGTCTCCACAAGGGTCTTCACCCAAAAGCAGCCCCGCTGCTTGCTGGAGTGAGATGCCCAACGGAGCAGCTTCCAGTTTGGGCGCTCAGCGGGTGTTTTGCCACGGCCCGGTACGCGGTGGCTGTCGGCACTCCTGGAATCCAGCCCTTCAGGAAGGCGAGCCTGCTCGGGGCTGCCTGCGCCCTACTTCCCCTTGCAGACCTCGAAACCTGGTGGGACGGAGGCGGATGCTCGGCAAGGGTGCTTGGGAGCTGGCCTGAGCAGGTTTCTGCCGAGCACGGGTGAGTCTCGGGCTTATCCCGGATCCAGAAGCTTCACCGTGCGTTGCTTTCCCAGGGGGGAGATCCCCAAGTGCTGCTCTCAGCCCTTCACCTCTGACGTGCCCCTCGGTGTTAGCTGCAGCGCAGCACTCGGCGGGGTGGGGGTGGGAAATAAACCCTCTGGCTGGAGGCACGTTTTGTGAGCTGACCGGCTGTGGGACGTGGTTTGCATCCACAGCTCTCCTTGCTTTGGCCCTACGTTGTGGCACCTTCGTTGTTTAGGGCTGTGAGTTTGTGTTGAACAGTGGGGTGACCCACGGGGACGAGCCAAGCCATCGCCCTGTTGCTAATACAGGTTCGCCAGGCCTCGAGGAGAAGCTCAAGGAAGGCAAAGCACCTTAAGAAAGCCTTTTCCTAGCTCTGTCGCAACACCGTGTTAGGCTGGTGCCAGCGTGGTGCTTCCCATCCATGAGCAAGAGCTGCTGAAAGAACTAAATGGCACGAGAAGGGAGGAGGAAAACTCTTACGGACTCGGCGCTGCAGTGATCCCGTTGCCTTTGAGCCTGCATGCTCTGCTGAATGAGGACCCGGGTTTACAGCAGCCGTTCAGCTCTGCTTTATGCCGTCCCACGCGAGCCGGCGGGTCTCACGCCGCTACACGCTTGACAGGCTGAATAGTGAAATTTAAATTTATAGGAAAATATTACTGAGGTTAAAGGAAGGAGCCGAGCACCTCTCGCCGTCGTCTTTCCTTCCTGTGCCCTTGCTCTCGCCGAGGGGGGCCGCGGTGTTTGCCGATGCGTTCCTCTGGCTCCCTTAGCAACCTGCCGGCACGCGGAGGGTAGCCGGGGCATTGCGATATCTCCTCCCAGATCCGCGGTGAGGAGGTGGTGTGGGAACCAGACGAGTGGTACCCGAGCTGGCAGGCTATTTTGAGATCACCCCACCCCAGGCACTGGTGCTCGCGTCTCGCTAAGGGGCTGGAGCGAGCCGTGACCGGGGTGTGCAGTCAGATGCTCCCCTTTGACTCATCGACCTCGATACGGTCCGAGATAGCTCAAAACTCGTCCCGTCTGTCTCTTTAATTGCAGGTGGCTCCATGTCCCAGCTCCAGAGCTCCTGGGAAATGCACCAGCAGAGCGTGGCGTATCTTCCAAACACAGGTAAACGATAACCCTCTGCGCAGAGGACGTCCTCCTTGGGGTTGTGTCTGTCTTTTTCCTGGGAGCTTTCTCCGAGCAGCGTAGACGACTAGGACTCCTATCTAAAGGTGCTAGGACCGTTGGCTGCGCTAAGTTTCAGGTGAGGTACAGGTGAAGCCAAGACGGGGAGCAAACTCCAAGCTCCTGGGGTTGCTTTGGGAGCTGGCCGTCCCCAGGTACATCCGCTCGCCAGCCGTAGGGCCTTTGAACGTCGCGTGCCAGCTCTGCCGAGCTGCTCTCCCCCGGCAGGGGATCAAGAGGAGTCCAAGCTTTATTCAGATCAAGCAATAGCAGTCTGGTAGACTTACAGCGAGGCGTAAATTGTAGGGTTGTCCTTTTTTTTCTGAACTCGCTTCCGCTCCAGACTCGCGGTCTGGAGTTACTGAGTGACTGATAAAAGAGTATTTTACACAGGACGGTTCCAGCACCAGCTAAAAAGCCTTTCGAAAGCAGACTAGACGCAGCTGGGCAGCAGCTATCTGCAGCGCCTCTCGAGAAAACGTTTAGCTATGCTGAAAACAAACAAAAAAGCTTGTTTGAAGCTCTCGAACCAACTTAAAACTTCTCATCCCGGGACGCGCAGAAGGGGGTAGCTCTGCCCTGTGTATGGGGAGACTGAGGCGCAGGAGCTGCCCGAGAACTCGCGGGGAAAGCTGAGCTACCGACGCAGCCTGACCTACCAAACCGCCGGTGCCGTCTGAAACCGCGGCCTCGGTGCGGTCTTCGCCAAGATTTGGCGCTATGAAAGCTTTTTAACCTTTGTTTTCCCAGTGCTTTTAAACACTCGGTCTTTCTAACAGCAGACAGGCTCCTACCGGGGGGATGTTGTAAGCCGGGGGAAGTCTATTAAAAGCTCCGGTTTAATATTCATTTCGGCGATCTGCGTTAGGAGCACCGTTTTCCCCCCCCCCCTCCCTTGTTTACCTCCCTGTTGAGGATTTTTTTTATTTTTTCTCTTTTAAACAATGCTCACTTGAGTTGCATTTGGGATTTTTTTCTCGCTTACGGGAGCTGGCGTGAGCGTGCCGCTTCCTGTCTGTGCACAAGGGAAATTCTGCGCCGGCGTACGGGCGGCGTGACCTCTTTCCCTGTGGTTTTGCAGCATCGATCTCGGCGGATTCTGGTCCCTTCAAGGCTTTCTGAAAACAAACGCGAAGGAGAGCGCGCGCGCGTGTGTGTGTGGGGAGGGGGGAAACCGACCTTCTGGGTTTGGGGTGGGCTATAGGGGTTCTCTCGCTGATGCGCGGCCAGCGACCGTAAGCGTGCTCTGCGGTGCGTTTAAAGCTGGGGGTATGGGAGGGGGGGGGTGTGTGTCAGTCCTGATTTTACTGGGTACACGAGTAAATGCGTACGCGTTACTAAAAACTAGCCAGAACCTGCTTCTTGGTGGTGTTAGTGCATGGAGGCAGAGGGAACACGGAAGCTTTTCTTGCCAGATTGTGTTGAAGCCAAGGAGAACTCCTTTATTTGCATCTCATTTGCTTTCGGTGTAGCTGTGACAGCTTTACAAAATAAATACCTGGCTTTCTCTGCTCTCCCAGACATGGAGACCGTGGCTGCTAGCACTTCGCTTCCCGACCCAGCCGGCGAGTTCGACAAGAACGTGCCCCGTATCTGCGGCGTCTGCGGGGACAGAGCCACTGGCTTTCACTTCAACGCCATGACCTGCGAAGGCTGCAAGGGCTTCTTCAGGTGAGCGAGGGTCTTCGGGGCGGAGGAATCTGACTCCGCAACCAGCAAGCCTCGAGGAGCAGGCGATCTGATCCTCAGGGTGCTGCCCGGCTGCTGTTCCAGTCACCTGCGTCCCTACAAAGCTGGGCTGCAGACGGCCTTGCCGGAGCTGTGCCCGCGTTGCAGACAGCCGACACGCCGGCAAATCTTGGTAATGGAGAGATCACAAAACCGTTTCCCTTCTCGTGGCTTACCGTGGCACCCCGCTACTGGGAAATAAGTTGTTTTCCCCTTAGCCGGAGATTTCCACCTGTCTGGGAGCCTTGCAGGCCTCCACGTGCTGTATAGGCGGGAGCGTAAGAGCCTCTGGCACACTATGGACGGCACCTGAGAAAAATACACCTGAAAACTAGCGGTCTTTGAGAACTCAACTGGTATGACGGCCGCAAACTTCTTTTCTTTAAAGCAAGCCGCCTCTAATGCCTGCTCTGAAGCTCTGTACGCTTGTGTACGGAGATGCATGGGGTCCTCTGCCCGCCCGCTGGAGCGGGCACCAAGCTCTTCCCAAAATCAGGCAGCCTTTCACTCACAACTCCGGCTCTCGGGGGGGGGTTAAAGTAGCCGTAGGCTGTATCTGCGGCTGTCTTGAGGCTTTTTTTTCCCCACTGTCAGGCGGGGGTCTTGAGTGGCCTCAAGCTGGTCCTCAGCAGGGCAGAAACGTCTCTGAGAGCTGCCGGGGTCTCCGAGAGTTGCAGGTTTTTGTGGATATTTGTTAGCGGTTCGTTTTCACCCCCGCGTCTGTCGAGGCAGTGCTCCCGTACAGGCGGCGCCGAACCGTTCACGTGGGAGTTCAGATCGCTTGCGCCGAGTGAGAGAATGACTAAGCGCTGGTGAAACGAAGCAAGGTGACGACTGGCGTGGGACTGGCTGGGAAAAGCCTCGCTCGAGTATTTTTTTTTGCGCCGTAATGAGAAGGTGGCAGAGGCGGCTGTGGGATCGCAAACACCGGAGCGCGCAGCAGCTTTACTCCTTGAGCTGGGCTGTTACAGCAACCGGCGCTTGAACTTTCACAGCAAAGTCGTAACTCCTCCTCTTGCAGGAATTTCGGGGCTTAGACGGGGGTTTTCACGTACCGCAGCCTTGCAGTCTGTTTTCGAACAGGGCGGCTTCGAAGCCCAGCCAACCTGAGCGACAAGATTTTCCTCAATTACTGCCGCTAAATGAGTAACTCTCCTTTCACGTGCTCTCCTCCGCGCTCTGCCCTGGTGTCCCTGACCTCCGCTGGCCCCGTTGTGGGCCGCGGAGGCAACGGTCTGGCTTTTGACCTCTGAAATAGGCCGGGGCTGCTTGACGAACCCTTCCTGGGCGCGATGTGGCTCTTGCAGAAACGGCGCGAGCCCTGCCGCTGTGTTTCCTCATCTCTGTTGTCACACCGTTGTAATCGTGCAAGGCATACGGCTGTGACAGCGTTTCTGAACAGACATCTTAACGACGTGAAGAGCTCCCATCTTCAGCTAGCCCTTCGTGCCCCGCATAAAGACTTTCTTTTCAATTTAAGGCTCTTTACTACATTTTTGATCTTGCTCTCCAGGCACACTCGCCCCATGCTAGGTCTTGGTGTGTTCCCTCTTGCTTACGCAGGCTTGTTTACGTGCCATTTTTCAATCACTGAATCAATTAGTGCTTGCGGCTGCCACGGTATCTAAGTGCTTTCTGCATTAAAATGTAGCAGCGCTGCCGTGGAAGAGCCTGGACCCCTAAAACTCACCTGGAAAAGCTACGCATCCCTTTGCCAGCACCTTGGGTTTTGTAACCGCCTGTGCTTGCGTGCGCTTGCTGGTTTTCAACTTTCAGCTCGCAGTCCCTGAGCAGGTCTTTGGGGGGGCGGGGGGGGGGATCACTGCGCCGGTATCATAGAATCATTGAGGTTGGAAAAGAGCTCTAAGATCATCGAGTCCAACCGTCGACCCAACACCACCATGCCCACTAAACCATGTCCCTCAGCGCCTCATCTACACGTCTTTTAAATACCTCCAGGGATGGGGACTCCACCACTTCCCTGGGCAGCCTGGTCCAATGTCTCACCACTCTTTCAGTAAAGACATTTTTCCTCACGTCCAATCTAAACCTCCCCTGCCGCAACTTGAGGCCGTTTCCTCTCGTCCTGTCACTTGTTACTTGGGAGAAGAGACCGACCCCCACCTCGCTACAACCTCCTTTCAGGGAGTTGTAGAGAGCGATGAGGTCTCCCCTCAGCCTCCTCTTCTCCAGGCTGAACAACCCCAGTTCCCTCAGCCGCTCCTCATCAGACTTGTTCTCCAGACCCCTCACCAGCCTCGTTGCCCTTCTCTGGACACGCTCCAGCACCTCGACGTCCTTCTTGGAGTGAGGGGCCCAAAACTGAACACAGTATTCGAGGTGCGGCCTCACCAGTGCCGAGTACAGGGGCACGATCACTTCCCTGCTCCTGCTGGCCACACTATTTCTGATACAGGCCAGGATGCCCTTGGCCTCCTTGGCCGCCTGGGCACACTGCCCATCAATTTCTGGTGGCTGATCACACTTACCCGGGAGGTCGGATTCGCAGCCTTGGCTGGAATGGGCTAAAAGAGGGCGAGCGGCTGTGAATATCGAACGGCGGCAGCAGCAAAACCTCGGGAAGGTTTCACAGCTTTTGTGGGGTGTTTTGTTTTTCTTTTTGAGCGCACTCAGGTTGCAGACGTGACTTGGCCTCCTCTGCAGGCTGGACCAGGACCCGTTCTTCTGTACCCGGGGCCCTGCGCACCGTAGCGGAGGGATGCAGCAAAATGCACCCTGAGCCTCGGCTCGCTGGGGTGACAGCAGAACCGCTGGAGGACCTCCTGATGGATCTCACCTGCCTTGGGGACGTACCTGTGTGACGTGCTTCCCCGGCGTGAAGTCCCCCAGGAGGTCCTGGGTTTGACGGCTCTATAAAAGGCATTAGGAATTTACTGGCACCTCTGGGTGCTCAGACGTGCACGTAACCTGCAGCACAAACAGGCGTGAGGCAACCTTTGGCTGGTTGCTTCAAAGTCCACTGTTTACCGATGGTGGCAACGGCAACGGCAGCCTTTTTATTGAGCTCCGCTGTTTGCTCAGGAGCTCTTAAAAAGCAGCTAAGCCCGAGCGATTTATTCTGCTGTGATTTGGCTGAAGCATCCGTGGTTTCTTTGGTTTCTTCTGCAGTCCTAGGTTTTCCCCCCCCCCCGTTGCGACGACACTGGGCGTTAATAGCAGAGCTGCTTGGAAAGGCTCTGGGTATTTCAAAACCTATTAAGTCCCCACCCATCCTGTCTGCATCACCGCATCTCCCACTCCCGTAATCCTCCCCAGTTCTTTGCCGTGTTCTACGCGAAACTTTTAAAATGAATCCATCCCCTCTTCGTCCTTCCCCGGGGGTCTCTCCAGATACTTCGGGGCAAGGTGCAGTTGTCTGGAGGGTTCCTGGGATCAGAATAGGGGGATGGAGCTGGCAGGATTTGGGGGAGAGAAGGCAAACGGCTGCAAAACGGGTGCCGGGTTGCTGCAGCTCTGCTCCTGGCGTTGGCTCGGCTGGCGGCGCACCAAGGGGCTTCCCTGGAAGGCTGTGTAGGTGTCACGGGGGAGAAACAGGGAATTATCCTACCGCAGACGGTTTGTGATGGCTGTGTCAGGTGGTTCTGCTGCAGCCTCGGTGCCAAAATGACTCCTCGTGTGTTAGCCGTGCGGTGGGTGACGGAAAGGACGTGCCAGGAAGGCCACCGCGGGGTTTGGTTATGAGTAGGGCGGCTTTCAGGAAACTGTATTTCAGAGGTTCTGCATAATGCGAGGGTTGCGGGTATCGAGAGCCCATTTTGCTAATAAAAACTCGGAAACTTTGAAGATCGATCCTGTCTGGTAAAGGGGAAGGACCGAGCACGCCGCTAGCACCCGCCACGTGATGCAGGTCTGGTCGGGGCTTCGCCCTCCCTCCGGCGGGGGCCGGCGGGCTGCTATTCACCATCTGGTTTCTATGGAACTTCACATTTCTGAGAACCTAAAAGCCGTTTCATAGAGGCACTGGGCTTCGCTTTCCCCTCGGTGTGCTAGGTAGGGCCGTCGGGCATGTGTCTACCAAGAACGGGGCTCAACTGCTGCAGCCCGGGGGGGGGGGGGGGTTGGTTAATGATCAGGTTTCCCGGCTTGCGGAGCTGGAGTTAGGCAAATCGCAGTCCTCACCGCGGCTGGAGCGGTCACCAGATCTGCTGGGCAAGGTAAAGCCAGATGGGCTCCCGTGCGATGGGCGTCCTGCAAGCACCGGTGAGCGATGGACGTTACCATCCAGCCTGGGCTTCGCAGCGTTGCGTTTCCGTGGGGCAAGTGGTGATGCGGGAGAGCACGCACGGGAACCGCTGTCCCTCTTTCCCCTGCCGCCGCCGCCGGGTACGGCCACCCCGACCTCGGAGCACGTTGTTCTCCGCTCGGCAAACCCGAGCTTCCCCCGCTGCTGGCCGCGGCCGTGTTTACTCTCTCGCCCGCAGGCTGGGTTTGCGCAGGGAGGGATCTCGTTATTTTTAACGTTCAGCAGCCTGCCTGGGACGCAGATCTTAAATGAGCCTTGAAATGGCTAGTTCTGGAGCTTTATAAAAATACGCCGGGGCCAGACGGCGTGAGCTCCTGCTCGTGGGGCGGACGGCCGCTCCTTTGCGCTGCTGGTGGAACTCGGGGCCCCTCGTAGCCGAGAGCCACGGACCCTTGGGGCAGAGAAGCGACTGCTTGTCCCCAGCCACCCTGCCTTCGAATAAACTGCAATTTTCATACCAAACCCATAATGTTGGCTTGCCCTCGCACGCAGGACATCTTTCCCTGCCCGAGGGCCTCGTGTTTCTCTGGCTTGTTTGTGCATTCCCTAGCCTTGCCCCGGGGCTGCGGGGGGGAAAAGATGAGCCGCCTGCCTGCCCCAGATGCTCAAAACCAGAGTCGCTCACCAAAACTGGGAGATTTTGGGGTCTTCAGTTCCGAATCCTGATTTGCCCCCGAGCTGAGCAACGCTTCTCCCCGTTCCTGGGAGAGCAAAGGTCCTGCTGGTCTCGGTGGAAGGGGAAAAGCCAGAGAAAAGTGATAAACTGTGAGCCAGCTGCTGGGTGAAACAGGAATTTCTTAGCGGAAGGCAGGTTATGGAGGGCTCTGCCGTCCGCCTCTCCTGTATTAATTTTCCTAAATGCATTTATTCATCTGCGAGGTGAAGGGAGAGTAAAGCCTCTTTGTTTAAGCCTCTTTGTTTACATCTCCCTTTCTAAAATAGCCTCTAATTGCATGCTACGTGCCGCTCGGGTCTGCAGCCCGAGAACGTATTTTATATTTATACCCTCTAAGAGCAGGCTTGGTGCCGTTCCGGGGCTGGAGGGGCCCCTCGGCCGTCGCCCTCTCAGCCTGCAGTCGCCCGTTTGGCAGGTCCACGTTGCCTGCCTGCGGGGCGCGGGGGTCGTGCATCACCAGCTCAGCTTCGCGGGGGGCTTTTACCGCTAGAAGAGCGACTCTTTCTAGCGGGAGACTCTTCCTGCCGGCGCTGAAATACAGCGTTAACCCGGTGGCGGATTTCTCGCCCGTTGCACCTGAATTGCATCGCAGCTCTGCTTCTCTTGCTGCCGTTTACCTCTGAACGTCCTCGCTTTGACTTTCCAGCCTGGAGGCGTCCTGGGCTTGGTTTAACCCCCCCCTTCCAAAAATCACGTCTTCGTTTAAAGCGAGCGGCACCTTTAGAAATGCTCGCAAATCCAGCCGTGAGCTTCGCTCGCCGATGGCAGACCGTTGAGTAACTTTCTCCGAAGCAGAGCCCTAGCATCTCCCAGCGGGAGAGGAGAAACTGCCCTTAACGGGCCAGCTCAGCTCTGCTGGTAACGTGTCATTAGTGGCCGTCGCGCAGGACGGCCCCGCGGAAAGGCGAGTTTTCGCTGGGAGCTCCGGCTTTGACCCTTTGTACTTGGAAGATTTACAGTCCCGATTGCAGCAGCGGATTAACGTGGCACGGTGTGGTTTTGGTGGAAGGAGAGGGTTATTATGTTAAGTGTTGTTTCTCT
The DNA here is from genome assembly GCF_965638725.1 of Aptenodytes patagonicus. Classification (NCBI taxonomy): domain Eukaryota; kingdom Metazoa; phylum Chordata; class Aves; order Sphenisciformes; family Spheniscidae; genus Aptenodytes; species Aptenodytes patagonicus. Next base: position 746,742 of record NC_134975.1, read on the forward strand.
TGTACCCTGCAGTGAGACTTCTTTCTCCCGCGCGCACAAACATGCGCTCCAGCCAGTTATTCTAGCAAAGCCAGGCTTTAAAGGCTGGTAAATGTTTAATAACGCAGGCTGCTTTGGTACATACCGGCCTCCGCTCTGGTTTCTTTCGCTGCCGGTGGGGGTTTCTCTACAATCCTCCCACCCTTCTTTTTGGCCTTCAAAATACCTGTTCAAAACCAGAAAGCTGCTTAACCTATGCTTGAACCCCCGGGCTGCGTCCTTGTAAGAAGTTGTCTTTTTTTTTTTTTTCCTCCTGTGCTGTCCGGCAATGCCCGAACCTCTAAGATCAAACCCGTAAGATGCACCCAACCGGCTGCAGCCGCTCCAACTTGGTCTTCTCGAGCGACCAGCTGAGCGGAACAGAGTCAAGTCAGAGACGTCTCCAGCATCCTCTCAGCAATCCCTCTCCGGCAGTTTGCTGTCCGGAGAGCTGGATTTGCGCCCCTCCTCCCGACGTTCGGAGCAGCCCCTTGCACAGGCAGACGGGCGTTGATTTTTGACCCAAGGCATTTACTGATTTATTTTCTCCCGTTCCCCTCCAGGAGAAGCATGAAGAGGAAAGCGATGTTCACCTGCCCGTTCAATAGCGACTGCAAAATCACCAAGGACAACCGGCGGCACTGCCAGGCGTGTCGGCTGAAGCGCTGCGTGGACATCGGCATGATGAAAGAGTGTGAGTATGAGGACACGCATCCCGCCGGGAACGGCCCGGCTTCGTGCTGCCGTGTCCTCGTCCTTCTCAATTAACGTGCGGCGCAGAAGGCAGGCACGCGAGCGTAAACACCCGAGAGCCCTACAAGGATTCGAAGAGGATGCAAAGGGCAGGGGCCGCGGTGGGTAATGATTGAGAGGAGCTGGTTTAATGATTGAGGCCGTTCCTGTGGTGGTTAGCCATCTGGGGACTTGCTTTTATCGGAGCCAGGTCACCTTAGCTGGCTCTTGGGGGGGGGGGGGGGGGGGGGGGCATCAGTTTAGTGAGAGCGTCCGGGGCTGTTTCTGATTAACTCCCGGTCACGTTGACTGAACTTACTCCCGTCCCGCCCAGCGCAAAGCCGTCGTCCTCTCCAGTGCGTTTTTGCGTGCCCCTCGCCGCAGCCGAACAGGGGGAGTCGAACGAGCTTCCCCGCAGCGACGGTCGTTTCCGTTAGCGTGGAACTGGCTTGCGTTTTGCTCTGCGACACCCCTTGGGCTTCTTTTTTTTTGGGGGGGGGGGGGCCTTATTCTTGCGACGTGGGTCTGTCCATCCAGCCACACGCGCAGCAGAGACTTAAGTAAATAGCAGAGGGGAGTAAAGTAGTTTTTAACTCGATCCAAGCACGCCAGCGTTGGCCCAATATTTATTTTCTTCAACGATATTTATAGATGAGCAGCTCTTTAAAAATAAAATCTGCTTGACGCGCTTCCTCCTACGTGCGCGCGCTGTCCGCGTCCTAAGTCTTCAGGAGAAGGCTGCTGCTCGTGTGGCGTCCAAACCGAAATAGCAGCCTCCTGCTGGGAGGCGTTGCAAACAGCATGTCACGTCGACTGACTGACGGACCCGACGACTTGGAAAATGGAAGTGGCGCCCGTTTCCTGACGCGGTGAGCAGCGAGCAAGCGGCGTCCGACGTCGCCGGCTGCCACCAAAGCACCTGGGTCCTCCAGGAAACCAGAACTTGTAGGTGTTTGCAGGAAAAAAGCGGCCTAAATTTCCAATAGTCCCAAAGATCGAGCAGATCCCCGATGAAGAGAAGATCCCTGGGCCCTTTTTTTTTTTTTTTAAAAACTAGCGGCTGCGTCCCATAAAGAGGGAGAAAAAGGGCCATATAATATACCGTACGTACCCATGTTTTGGGTGAGTACGAGGACGTGCGAGCCCGTGGTAGCCGGTCGGTGCCGTCCATTTGGCGCAGCCGTTGCTAACGAGGGAAACGTGTTGATTTGCACCGGTTAATTACCCAGGAAAGGCCGGAAAATTCAGCGGCAGAGACGCACGGGGTGTTTGCACCCTGGCTGGGGCCGGGTCCCGGGGATGCGTGTGCTCTCCGCAGGAGTTCACTCGTAAGGGACCCCGTTAGCGAACCGTCGCTGGATTAACAAAACCGAACCTAAGGAGACTAAAAATAGCCTCCCCGCGGACTTTGCTGCTGGTTAAATGAAGGAGAACGAGGTGTGCTGCGGTTATTTTTAGGTCGAATCTTGATCTTGAAGCTCTTGAGGGGGGGGGGGGGTTTGGGTCTTCCCCGGGCTGTCGTTGAAGGCGGTGAGGATTGTCGCAGGCGAGGCTGGGTCAGTCTGACCCCGCTGCCGATGGGATCCGAGTCCGAAGCAGAAATGAGGGAGTGAGATGGGGATAAAGAGGAGGAGGAGGAGGGCAGACCCCGGCAGACCTCGTGCCTGTGTTAATCTGGGGTTTGGCGCAGGCAGACCCTTCTCCGTCCCTGGAGCGCGGGGTGGTTGGACGGCCTGGATGACTTTAGACACCATCTCCAGCCCAAACCACGCAGGGCTGAGACCTGCGGCAGCGCCGAGGGTCCCTTTCCCCGACGCGCGATCCCGGTTTGGGTGCAGCCAAACCTGTGGACCAGACGCTGCGGCGATGGGCTGGAGGAGCCAGCGCTTTGTCGGGGAGGCGCGGCAAGGAAGGGATCGCGTGCCTTCAAACTCATACACAGCAAAAAGCCCTGAGCTACCGGCGCTCCCCGGGGAGTTGGGGACAGCGTCGGGGCGGCCACCGTCCCCTGAGGAGGGGCCAGGGAGGGGAGGAGGTGGAAGCTGGAGGGCAGCCGAGGTTACGGCCGTAAGGCTGGAGCAGGATTTTTTAGCCCCGCCGCAACGCCTGGGTTCATCCCAAGCTGTCCGCAGCCGACGTTAGCAAATATTTGTGGTTTTCTTCCTGTCTTATCCGCGCGGGGTAAAGCGCAGGGCAAGCTTGCGGGGCTGCGCCGGCGGGTGATCGGCGGAGGAGAAAATCCACCTCGCAGCCCGAGCCGGGGCATTTGGGAAGGCTCCTTTCGCCGCTCTCGGGAGCGGTTTCCCTTCGGATGGCTCCGAGGAGGGCAGGTCTCCAGCCTAGGGACGCCTCGGCTGCCCTCTCCGCTTGCCACTGGTTTTTTCCTAGGATGATGCTTGGCGTGAATGCCCTTTTAAAGCGGGGCGAAGGGTCCATTGCTGGACTATCCTGCCTGCTTTGGCACTGGTTTGGGTGGAAAAATCCTTCTGCCCTGCAAAATGGCCTTTCGCCAACTGCCCGGAGCTCAGGAAGGGACGCTCGTCCCTCGGGGCCGTGATGGCCAAAGCACGGGGCATCAGATGGACCCGGGGCTCCGCAGCCACCCCGTAACCTTTGGGTGATTCACCTCTCTCAGTGTCGCTGCCCCTTCTCCCCCAACCTTTAACAGCTCTCCGGTGTTTGCAGCGTACGCGCGTGGGGACGGGGGACGGCTCCTCTCTCCTGCACGGTCTACAAGTCGTTGCCGCAAAGCAGGAAGATAAATTACGCATGTAATTTATCCCCCCTGGAGGGACCCACGGGCTCCGAGGGGCTGCAGGAGTCTCGCGGCATTGCATTTATTCTCTCCCCGCCACCTTATTTGCTGCTGGGGCATTTTTTTTTTTTTTTTTTGTGTGTGTGTGCTCGTCGTGGTGCCAGTCAGCTGGGAATCAGTGAATTTCCTTGGGAGGGTCCCCAGCCCTGTCCTGGGGCAGTTTGTCCCTCTGCAGCCGTGTCCTCGGACATCGCTGAAGGCGGTTGCAGCTAATTCCCCTCCCCGGTGCCGCAGCAAGGTCTGTAGCTTGCCTGGGGTCAGCAGCCCATGGATCTCCTCTCCCCTTTTCCAAGGAAAAGGCTTGCCGGGATCTTGTTGTAGTCACGAGCAGCTGATGCTCAGCATCCTCACCACGAGGCTCGATTTATGATCTCAGTGCTGAAAATCCCCCAAAGGGGAGGAGGGAAAAAAAAAAAACCAACGACAAACCACCAAACCATCATCTCGGAGCCAGGGAGAGGAGCAGAAATTGGAAGGAGATTGTGCGGAGAGAGGGGAATTTCCCGAATCGCTCAGGAGAGGAGCGGAGCAGGCAGCGGCGAGGGCGGCGGTAGCCGACAGGGTTACGGTTGTTTAGGGTGGGCCTGCGGGACGAGGGTGAGCAAGGAGGGAGGTGGCGTTTCCAGCTCTCCTCCGCTTCCCCGAATGGGCGGTGATAGTCAAAGCGAAGAGAAAAAAAAGAAAAAAAAAAAAATCCCCGCTGCTCCAAACGTGGAATGTGTTATTCCCCGGCCCGGGAGCCTCTTGCACGGTGACGTTGTGCAATGCTGGCCTCCGGGACTCGCGCTGACCCGGAGACCGGCCGAGAGGCGAAACGGGAGCACGAGAGGGGAGGGAAGAGTCGTGGCCGTCCGGGAAAACGTCACTTGGGCGGCAGCTGGAGTTCGCAGGCTGGCCGGGAAGCGTCTCCGCTCCCCGCAGGCTCGAAGCACGCGCTATAAACATCCAGCGTCCTCCGTAGTTAGAGCAGGCTTGGAAGCCGGCAGGGGCTGAGCATCTGGAAAGCCCTCTCCGAAACCTGTGCAAGCATCGCTTCCGTTAGCCGTGTCTCGGCTGCGTCGGAGGGATGCGACCTCCTTGGCAGGGGGAGAGCGGTAGCCGGGGGCCCCGCAGCTGCTGTCGCTGCTCCGATTTTGCTCCGGCGCAGGTCTGGGACCTGTGATTTAAATCGCTGCTGCTCGCCCGTTGCTGCGAGCTTTCCTCCTCTCTGGTTTCCATGCGCACCCATGTGCTGCAGGAGACGCGTGCCGTCCAGCCAGCCCGTAGCGTCCCACTTACCCCCCCCCCCCCCCTCCCCGGCTCCCACCATCGCGATGTTTGCGTTCCTGTCGCGCAACGTGGTTTTTCTGGCCGCGCCGCCCCTCGCCCCAGCCCTGTCGCCGCTGGCTGTGCTGCCGATAACGCCTGGAGGGTGTTATGCTCCATCTTCCGATGACAAAGGCGTCTTGGGGGGGGGGGGGGGGTGTCGCAGCTGGGGTTTGGGGCAGGTCAGCGGGGCTGAAAGGTGCGGTTTTGGGAGAAGCAGCAGGGATGAATTAGGCTTCGCTCCCCAGCTTTAAGGGGTGCACGGCAGGTGCCGCTGGGAAGGCTGCATCCCGGGTATTTGGAGAACAAGTCTTCTGAGGAGCGGCTGAGGGAACTGGGGTTGTTCAGCCTGGAGAAGAGGAGGCTGAGGGGAGACCTCATCGCTCTCTACAACCACCTGAAAGGAGGTTGTAGCGAGGTGGGGGTCGGTCTCTTCTCCCAAGGAACAAGCGATAGGACGAGGGGAAACGGCCTCAAGTTGTGCCAGGGGAGGTTTAGATTGGACGTGAGGAAAAATGTCTTTACTGAAAGAGTGGTGAAACATTGGAACAGGCTGCCCAGGGAAGTGGTGGAGTCCCCATCCCTGGAGGTATTTAAAAGACGAGTAGATGAGGCGCTGAGGGACATGGTTTAGTGGGCATGGGGGTGTTGGGTCGACGGTTGGACTCGATGATCTTAGAGGTCTTTTCCAACCTCAGTGATTCTATGATTCTATTTACTGCGCGAGCCGGTGCAGAGCGATCCTGGGCATCCTTGGCAGTTAAGTGAGGTTGCAACGCCCTGCGGGGCTGCGCGGGGGATGATTCCCGATCTCGATACATGTGCCTTGTCCCTACAGCGTATTAAACTGCTCCTTTTGCTTCTTGACCCTCATCTGGCCGTGAATCACCCCCAAGCTGTTGCTGCGAGGGGTGTTTCTGCGGCCCCCTCGCCAACCAGGGGACGCCAGCTCGGCTTCTGACCGCCGCCTCTGTCCCAGCGAGACCCAAATGCCACCCCACCGTGACGGCCGTGCCAGGCAGGCTGTCCCAGGGTGGGGGAACAACCCCGGGGCTTTCTGCACCCCCCGGGGCTGGACGGTGTCCCCGGTTCCAGCTGGGGCAGGCAGAAGCACCCACCATTCAAGCTTCAACGAAACGCCCGAGCGACACCCGGTGAACACGTTTCATGCCTGAAGTTCCCTGAACTTCAATTTTGCTTTATATTTGGCTGCTCTTTCCTTGCCTGACGGAGCGAGTCTGCTTTTGCGCTGCTCCACACCGCCCTCCGGCACTTCCAAGCCCCCGGTTTTGGCCGGGGTTTGCAGGGTTGTATCCTTGCCCGGCCGACTGCGTCCTCGTGCGCTCGGTAACCTCAGCGCTACCCTCGGCGTTGGCCGTGGTTTTTCCTGCCGCCCTTGTGGTGCCTCGCAAAGAGGGCCAGCGTCTGTCTGGAAGCAATGGGCAGATCTTATCTCAGCCTCCGCGTGGACTTCGGGTCAGGGCAGCCCGCAAACGCTCGGCCGCCTCGCCGGTCGTGCCAGGAGTCTGTGGCTGGACGCCTCCGGCTCAGCATTCGGGAGGAGATCGGATCCGGGGCGCGAGCCAGGATCTCGAGTGGAAGGTGCGGGTGTCGCTTCCCGATCCCGTATTCCCCCTCGAGGCAGGCAGGGACGTGGTGGGGCAGCATCCATCCTTCTGTGAGTACAAAGTAAATGAGTCAAATCCTCTTCCCCGGGACTTTATAAAGCAGGCAAGTGACTGCGCTGACATCCCTCGTCCGTGTTACCACCCGTCCTACCGAAAAGCCCTTCCTCCAGCGCAGCCAAGCGAAGCGCGTTTCGGGTTTGCTGCTCCCCGGCGTCACCGGGAACGATTTCACCAGAAACGCCGGGGGTGGTTCTCAATCTGCAATGCCAACGCCGGGCTGTGTCTCGGCTTGCACAAGTGCCGCTGTGTCACGGCACGGGCGTTCACAACACCAGGCAAGCTGGAAGTGAACCGCAGCTCCCCTTTATTTGAGTTTTATAAACACCTGCGGGGTTTCCTTTGGGTTTTAGTCTCCTGTGGGCTCCAGCAAGTCCTATCAGAGCACCGGTCCGTATTGGGACCGGTGCTGTTTAATGTCTTCATCAATGACATAGACAGTGGGGTCGAGGGCACCCTCAGCCAGTTTGCAGATGACACCCAGCTGAGTGGTGCGGTCGACACGCCAGAGGGACGGGATGCCATCCAGAGGGACCTGGACAAGCTCCAGAAGTGGGCCCGTGTGAACCTCATGGGGTTCAACAAGGCCAAGTGCAAGGTCCTGCACCTGGGTCGGGGTGACCCCCGGTCTCAATACGGGCTGGGGGACGAAGGGATGGAGAGCAGCCCTGCCGAGAAGGACTTGGGGGTGCTGGGGGGTGAAAAGCTGGACGTGAGCCGGCAACGTGCGCTCGCAGCCCAGAAGGCCAATTGTATCCTGGGCTGCATCACCAGCAGCGAGGCCAGCAGGGCGAGGGAGGGGATTCTGCCCCTCTCCTCTGCTCTGGTGAGACCCCCCCCGGAGCACTGCGTCCAGCTCTGGGGTCCTCAGCACGAGAGAGACACGGACCTCTTGGAGCAGGTCCAGAGGAGGGTCATGAAAATGATCAGGGGGATGGAACCCCTCTGCTATGGAGAAAGGCTGAGAGAGTTGGGGTTGTTCAGCCTGGAGAGGAGAAGGCTGCGGGGAGACCTTCCTGCAGCCGTTCAATATATAAAGGGGGCTGATAAGAAAGAGGGACAGACCTTTTATCAGGGCCTGCAGCGACAGGACCAGGGGTAATGGTTTTACACTAAAAGAGGGGAGATTTAGACTAGATTTAAGGAAGAAATGTTTTACGCTGAGGGTGGTGAGACACTGGCCCAGGTCGCCCAGAGAGGTGGTGGATGCCCCATCCCTGGAAACATTCCAGGTCAGGTTGGACGGGGCTCGGAGCAACCTGCTCGAGTTGAAGATGTCCCTGCCCAGGGCAGGGGGGTTGGACTAGATGAGCTTTAGAGGTCCCTTCCAACCCAAACCATTCGATGATATTAAACACCAAACCCGGGACCTGCTGCCGGCCAGAGCCGCGGCCCGTTTCTATCGACGTCGCTGGCAGTTTGGCAATGGACTCACAGCAACGTGCAGCCCACGTGCTCTGCCGAGCTTCAGTGCGGCCGGCAGCCCCGGGACGTACAGGGAAACTGGATGTTTTGTTGCATAGAGCCTGTATAGGGAAATCTGGATGCCTCGGGGGATCGTACCAGGGAGCGCAAACCTTGCCAGCGTTTGTTCCCCCGTGGAAGTGATGCTTTGGGAAACGCTCTCGCTTTTCAGCTCCTACCAGACTGAGAAATGCTGCCGCCTCGCTGTTTCAAATCTGTTTGAGGGGCTGGATTTCCTAAAGGTGGGTGGGAAATCCCGAGGAGATTTCCCTTTGCAGTCTTGCCCCAACACAGAAACATCCTTTTCTTTCCAATCCACTCCGCGGATGCTTCCTCATTTTGGATCGATTCACTTGCAGGATCTGAGATTTGCTTGGTGTAGACACCTGCAATAATCCCTTCCGAAGCCCCGATCCTCGGGACAGACCGTGCCGGCAAAGACCGTGAACACCGTGGCCCCAGTCCAAGCACTCGGCTCTTTGCTCCGTCCTCGTTCCCAGCCCCACGTGGCTTTTTTTCCCCCGCAGATGCTGCCTCGTCTATGAACGGTTTCCCTTCTCGCGTGCGGCGCCCAGATGGATCCGATGCTTTTGTAATAATAACCGGGGCTGGGAGATGGGGAAACTCGGTCGCGCTGTCCCCTGCGGAGCTGCCCATAACGTACCAATCGTGGGAGCGACCTTTCAGCCCGAGCCGGTCGTTCCCGTGCCTCCGAGATCTTCAAGTCCCCTCCGAGATTGTGCAAGTTTGAAACCGTATCGGAAAAACGCCCTCGGCTAAAAGTGGCAGAAGGGAGCGGGGACTGCAAACAGTTCCTTGCCTCGAGCCCCGCGACCGTGGCTCTCCCTGCCCTTCGCCAACCTCTCGTCCCAAATTCCGCCTCGACTCGCCCAGCGTCAAGTCGCTCTGCAACCCAAGGCAGGCAGAAAGCCGCCCCCCCCTCAGATAACGTGCTTGGCGGGGGTTTTGCTAATGACTGGTTCACGGGTTAATAACATCTCGAGGAATGGGCTTTGCTATTTTTGGGACCCGCCGGTGGATGCGTGTTAACGAGTGCTTGGGTTTGTCCCACTTGGTTGGGGGACGGGGGACGGGGGGGACTGAGGGACGGGGGGGGGGGGTTGCTACCCCGAGAGATCTTTGCGGCTCCCTGCTGCTTTTCTTCTCTTTCAACCCCGTGAGGCTATTTAAGTCTTCAAGCTCTTTTAATAAAGGTAAGATCTGAGCCCACGTTGCCTGCGGATGCTCCCCTTCCCTAATTAAATGGGAGGGGCTCTGCCTGTCACCTTTGGGTCCAACCCTTGGCCGCTGCCCAAGGCTGTCACCCATCGCACAAGCCATAAACGCCCAGCCCTGGGAGTGGGGGTATGTTTCTATGTCCCCTTAGCTGAAAAATACTTGCGATGCCGCAAGAAGCGCTGCCGGCTACCCAGATTATCGCTGCCGGAGCGTGGCAGCCGGACGCAGAGGCCGAGCGATGCCGCATCGGGCTCCCTCTGTTGTCGGGCACTGACAGCGGCACCGGAGGGAGGTGAACCCACTGGCCTGCCTCTCGCGGGCCCAAGATTTCTTTCACCTGAAAGCACAGAGCAAACGGCAAGGTGGCGGCGCTGACGGGACCTTATTGCACCCGGTCCTTGCCTAAAAGCACCCAAATGGGTTATAAACTGTCCCGGGAAGCCGTCACCCGGCAGTCGAGGGCAGGAGCGGGTTGATGCGGGTTTAATAATCGATTAGCAAGGTGACGGGGACGCTGGCTGCAGCGGCCCCGGGGTTGTTTCAGTCCCCGTTTCCCTGCGCCTCTTTCTGACGCTTTCCCTGTCCCTGCAGTCATCCTGACGGACGAGGAGGTTCAGAGGAAACGCGAGATGATACTGAAGCGCAAGGAGGAGGAAGCGCTCAAGGAGAGCCTGAAACCCAAACTCTCGGAGGAGCAGCAGAAAGTCATCGACATCCTCCTCGAGGCTCATCGCAAAACCTACGACCCCACGTACGCCGACTTCACCAAGTTTCGGGTACGTCCAGGGGACGCCGGTCTCGATTCCCGCGCGCGGGACCAAGCGGTTTCTGCCCAGACGCACCAAACCCGTTTCATCCCGCGCCTCCTCGTTAGAGAGGAGTCAAAAACCCCGGTGCAAAAACCTCGACGCTGTCGGCGGCAGGCAGACGACCGCCACCAAATTGCTCTCCCGGCCCCGTTCCTCATGTCCTGCTCTCTCTTCCAGCCCCCCGTGAGAAGCAACCCTAGCAACAGGGGGGCAGCGAGGTCCTCCTCCATCCTCACCCAGGACTTGTCGTCGGAGGACTCCACCGACCTCTTTGGCTCCGATGCCTTCAACACGTTTCCAGGTACCACGCTCGCCTCTCCGTAGGCGACGGGGGGGTAGAAACGCGGCAGCTTTACCTAAGTCTGGCCGTTCAGAGCCTTGTTTTACCCCTTCTGGGGAGCTAATTTAACTGTAAGACCCTCCTGGGGGGGGGGGCGTTGCAAAAGCTTTTTGCGAGCAAAAAGCATTAAGTGCTTGGCTGGATGGCGGCCCCGCAGACCTTTGTGCGTCTGAGCCCTCCGGGACGGCCGAGAGGAGCGTGAACGCGGACGCCGGGCTGCCTCGTCGCCGCCCTGGCTGCGGTTAGACTTGATCACAGCACGGGAGAGGAGTTAAAAGGCCCCAGTGCAAAAATCTCGATGCTGTTGGCAGCCAGGGGACGACTGCTCTCCCAGCCCCGTTCCTCACCTCCTGCTGTCCGAACACAACGCGAAGCCCCCCCCCACCCCACCCCGGCAGGGCGGATGCCATTCCTGCCGCGGGCCGGCGTCGTTCCCCTCGTCCGTAACGTCTCGCCTACAATCGAGGTGCCCTCTGACCGTCTCCCTCTCTCCAGAGTCTGTGGAGCCCCAGATGTTTTCGAACCTGGTCCTCTCCGAGGAGAACGATGAGAGCTCCTCCATGAACATCGACTTCTCCCACCTCTCCATGCTCCCGCACTTGGCCGACCTGGTCAGCTACAGCATACAGAAGGTGATCGGCTTTGCCAAAATGATCCCGGGATTCAGGTGAGACGTTTGCTCCCAGATCCGACGGCGGCGGCGGCGGCCGTTTTCCGCTCCTGGGAATCCCGTCCTACCCTTCACAGCCAGATCGTTTTTTCTCTGTTTCATCTTCGCAGCTGCCCCTCAGGCTCTGTTCCCTTCCCAGGTCTGTTCCTACTTTCACGTTTTCCGTCTCCCCTCCTTCCTGTGGGGTTACTCCTCTCCTATTTTACCCTGATTCACCCAGACTCTGTCCGCAAAATGCTTGAGCTCCTAAGAAAGGCGCTCGAGGCCGTGTTGAGCGGTCCCATCCCGGTTTGCGAAGGGCCTCGGGTCCCGTTTAACTCCAGGCTGGTGCCCCGGGGCGCTGGGTGGTGCCACTCAGTAAACGTAGCTGCAGAAATACCTGCTGCTTAATTACGTAGAAACCCGGGGGTGAGGGAGAAGCTGGGGTGCCCCCAGCGAAGGGACCGGGTTACCGATGGAGAACGTGATGCATGGGCGGCGTGGGCTGTTCCTTTGCTCACCGGACAGGTCTCACGTCACCCTCTTTCCCCCCCCCCCCTGCCCCAGGAACCTGGCAGCAGAGGACCAGATCGCCCTGCTGAAATCCAGCGCCATTGAGGTGATCATGCTGCGCTCGAACCAGTCCTTCACCCTCGAGGACATGACGTGGACCTGCGGCAGCAACGACTTCAAGTACCGGATCAGCGATGTCACCCAAGGTAAAGGCTGCCGGGCGCTCTCCTGCTCGCTGCAGGCGAAGAAACGTCATCCCGGCCTTAAATTCAGGTGCAAAAATCCCGTGCCGAGTCGTCTGGAAGCAGGGACGTGTTGGCAGGTTGCACGGCTGGGGGAAGACGGCAACACCCGGCAGCTCGGCAGCGCCGCGGCTGGGCCGAGACCCCCGTCCCGGCGTCAGCCGTGCTCTGTTTATCTCCCAAGCCCCGCGTTGCATCCTGCAGGCTGACCCCGATGGCTGGAAAGAGCCGTTAACTCCCGAAGGAGAGCAAAGCCGGAGCGTGGCTGTAGCTCAGAGCTGTCTCCGGCCCCTCTGCCCCGCGGCAGGGGTCGAGTTCAGTTTGCTCCGAGCTGCCGTGAGGGCTGGAAAGCCGCTGCCGCTGCTCCGCAGCCAGGATGCCCTTCTGCTAGGAAAGGTGGTGAATCCTGCCCTAAACCTCCCCGGCTTTGGGATTTGGGGACCAGCACGGAGAACAGGGTGCGGAGATGATCGATACGGACCTTAAATCTCTCCCTGCGCTTGGAAGAGCCTTTAGAGTAACCCGGGGCTGCCGAGATCCTCGGTGCAAGGGCAGAGATCCCCCAGCGAGATATCCCAGGAGAAGCAGAGCGAGCGGCGCGTTGGGGACCGGGCGCGGGGCAGCCGGCACCCACTTGAAGGCAGGAAAAGAGATCTGCTTGCAGAGGGGGCTCTGGGCGCGGGAGGGGGGGTTTGTGATGCTTGTTGCAGGACACGGGGCCAGCGTGGAAGTGATGACAGGGAGGCAAAACGTCTGTAGGTTAATTGTCTTTATAGCTTTTCAGAAGCAGCAAAATCTGCTCCATAATCTCCGGCTTTAGAGGAACTACCGGGGAGAAAAGGACAGTTAAAAACCCACCGGGGTTTAAGCTGTCTCAAAAGTCGTCTTCCGCTGTCCCGGCTCTCTGAAAGAGGAGCTGCTGAGCTCCGTGCTCGTCCCTCAGCTGCGGGAGATCTTATTCCGGAGCGGGCCGTGCTAAAGGTCCTCTCTTTTCCCAGCTGGCCACAGCATGGACCTGCTCGAGCCGCTCGTGAAATTCCAGGTTGGTTTGAAGAAGCTGAACCTTCACGAAGAAGAGCACGTGCTCCTCATGGCCATCTGCATCCTGTCCCCAGGTAGGAGGACGCTCATCCCCGAAAGGTCACTTAACCTGCCAGGTTTTGGCCGCATCCCCAAAAACGTCACCTTTCCCTGCCTCTCCGTCACGGCCGGCTGGGAAAAGGGAAGGGAATCGCCCTGCTGCCTCCCTTGGGTGTTTTCCTAGATCGCCCAGGCGTGCAGGACACCTCGCTGGTGGAATCCCTCCAGGATCGCCTCTCGGAGATCCTCCAGACCTACATCCGCTGCAGGCACCCTCCTCCCGGCAGCCGCCTGCTCTACGCCAAGATGATCCAGAAGCTGGCCGACCTACGGAGCCTGAACGAGGAGCACTCCAAGCAGTACCGCTGCCTCTCCTTCCAGCCCGAGCACAGCATGCAGCTCACGCCGCTGGTGCTCGAGGTCTTCGGCAACGAGATATCCTGACTCCGGCCGCGGGGTTGAGCACCCGCCGGTAAAGGGATAAGTCAGCCCTGGCTTCCCTGAGGCAGCGAGCGGAGGGACGTGACCCTGGGCGGGAGTTTTGTACATAGACGGTTCGGTTTCACACTACTGGAGGTCCTGCTTTGTCTTCTCGTCCGCGGCGGATGAGGTTCGCTCGCCGCGGAGAAGCGACAGACCCAGAATCCCCGTGGTTTGCCCCCCTACTCCACGAGCAGCTTTTCCGCTTCCCTGCCCTCCGCGAGAGCCGACTTATCCCTTTACGGATAGTTTGAGGCTGGGCTGCCTCGAATCACTTCTTTCTTGACCCGAAAAGAAGGAAGGAGAAGTGCCGGGGTGTTTTTGTTGGGGGGGAGAGGGACTCGCGGCGTCGCTGAGCTGTCGCCGCCGTCCTCCGCTCCCCTCCGAAAATCTGCAACGCTCGCCCCCCCACCCCCCCCCCCCACCCCCTACCCCTTTCAAAAATGGAGACGCCGATTGAATTCCCTGCCAGAAAATGCCGTGGGCTCTGTGTGTGTGTGTGTGTCGTCCCCCTCCACGCCTGACCAGGTACAACCGCCCCCGTGAGCCGCTGGGGGACGGGGGCGAAGCCGAAGGCGTCCGCGGCGGCCCCGAGAGGGGGAATTTGTCCTCGGCCCTCGAAGGAACCAGCCGGACGCCCTGTAATTTGCCGTTCCCCCACACTACCGCCCGGCTTTGGGGAGGCAGGGGCTGCCTCGGGGTGACTCCTCCGCTCTCTCAGAGCTTGAACCCCATTCCTGCGGCTCTCGGGCGGGACCCCCGCCATGTCCACGGCGTCCCCGTCCCCCCCGTCCCCCCCGTCCCCCAGCAGCCCGTGACCCCATGGCGGTAATGAGCGGGCTGCCAGCTCGCCTTCGGCACCTCGCCGGGCTGGAAGCGGGTACCGGAGGCTGCTCCGTGCCGGTACCGGTGGAGCGACCACCCCCCCCCCCCGGGGTGGGGGGGTTTGGGAACAGGGGGGCTCCTGCCCCCCCCCCCCCGGGGAAGAGCCATCGCGGCCCCCCCGGGCTCTGCAGAGTGTCTGGGGGGCCGGGTGCTGCTCCTTGCAAATAAACTCTTGCTTGGGAGCGGTGCCTGGGCTGGGTTTTTTTTTGGGGGGGGGGGGGGGGGTGTCCGTCTGTCCCTGTGTGGGCTGTGCAGGACCGTGTCTGTCTGTCCTGGGGGGGGGGGGGGGGGGCGCTGGCGGAGGGGTCCGCGTGGGCCGGGCAGTCCCTGTGCCCACGGCCGTGGCTGTGTCCACGAGTGGCTGTGTCTCCGGGGGGGGGGGGGGGGGGGTGTCCGTGTCCCCCCCTCCGTGTCCGTCCGTCCGTCCGTCCCCGGCGCCCGCCTGTCCCCCGTCTCGCCCGGACGGGGGCGCTCTCTCCGGGCAGCCCCGCCTTAGCTCCGCCCCCCCCACGGCTCCACGCAGGCGCATGCGCAGCCCTGGCCGGGTGGGGTCGGGAGGGGCGGGCCGGCGCGTGCGTAATGACGCTGAGGCGTGTGCCGAGAGGCGTGAGCTGGCGCATGCGGGCGGCGGAAGGGCGGGGACCAGGGTGAGATGGCGCATGCGCAGAGCAGAAGGGCGCGGACTGGGCGGGGCCGGCGAAGGTGCGGGGCGGGGTCACGGAAGCAGGGCGCGGCTGACGCATGCGCAGTGCAGAGGGGCGAGGGCTGGGCGGTGCCAACGCATGCGCAGAGCGGCGGGGAGGGGTGGGGCGGGGCTGGCGCATGTGCAGACTGAACGCGGGCAGGTGCTTCTGGAGAGGTTGGCGCATGCGCCGTACAGCAGCGGCGGGAAGGCGGTGCTGCGCGTGCGCGGCACCGTGGAGGCGCGGGGAGGGGGGGCCGCGCATGCGCAGTGCGATGCGAAGCGCCCCGCGCGCCCTCCGCCTCATGGCCGCGGCCGTGGGCACCGGGAGCGGGGCCGGCACCGGGCCCAAGCGGCCGCGGCCCGAGCCCGCCCTGCGCATCGGCACCCACGACGGCACCTTCCACTGCGACGAGGTGCTGGCGTGCTACCTCCTGCGCCTCCTGCCCCGCTACCGGGTAACGGCCCCGGGGGCACCGTGCGGCGGGATCGGGATTGCGGCCTGCTCGGGCCCCCCTGCAACCGGGCCGGCTCCCTCCCGGGACCCCTGCAACGGGACAGGGACACCGTGCAACGCCCCGACCCCTGCCCGCCCTCGAGCCCCGGGTCCCTCCTCGGGGCCACCCTTTAGGTGCCCAGTCCCCCTTCGGGATCCCCCGTTACCTGGGGGCATGTCTCGGGGTTCCCGGTCGCACCTGGGGGCCCCCCTTCGGGTCCCCAGACTCACTTGGGGGTCCCTGGTCCCACCCAGGGGCCACCCTTAGGTCCCCAGTCGCACCTGGGGGCCCCCCTTCGGGTCCCCAGACTCACTTGGGGGTCCCTGGTCCCACCCAGGGGCCACCCTTAGGTCCCCAGTCGCACCTGGGGGCCCCCCTTCGGGTCCCCAGACTCACTTGGGGGTCCCTGGTCCCACCCAGGGGCCACCCTTCGGGTCCCCAGTCCCACCTGGGCGTCGCCCTTAAGTTCTCGGTCCCTCCTCGAGGTCCCTGGTCTCACCAGGGGCAGCTCTCAGGGGGTCCCCGGTCGCTCTTGGGGACCACCCTGGGCTCCCCAGCCTCACTCCACCCCTCCGGCAGGACGCGAAGGTGGTGCGGACACGGGACCCCCAGCGCCTGGCCCAGTGCGACGTGGTGGTGGACGTAGGGGGTGAGTACGACCCCGAGCGACACCGCTATGACCATCACCAACGGTGAGGACACCCCCCACCCCCCCCCCCACGTCGGACGCCGGGGTCCCCTGGATGCCGGGGGTCCCTCGGGGCTGACCCGGCGGCCCCGCAGGTCCTTCACGCAGTCCATGCGGAGTCTCCGGCCCGACAAGCCCTGGACCACGAAACTGAGCAGCGCCGGGTTGGTCTACTGCCACTTCGGCTCCCAAATCCTCGCGGGGCTCCTGGGGCAGCCGGAGGACGGCCCCGTTGTGACGGCGCTCTACGATAAGGTACCGGGGGAACCGGGGAGGGTCGGGGTGGGGGGGGTGGGCTCTAACCCCGCCAGCGCCACCCAGCTTTCTCCAGGGCTTCTCCTTGGGTGGGGGTCACCCCGTAAAAGAGCGCTCTGGGGAGGGGGACCCCATAAAAGAAGGGACCGGTTTGTTCCGGCTACTGGTGCGCAGCTGGGCTCCCAGCCGGGCTGACCCCCCATGTCCCCCGCTCTGTCCCCAGCTGTATGAGAATTTTGTGGAGGAGATCGATGCCATCGACAACGGCATCGCGCAGGCGGAGGGGGAGCCCCGCTACGCCCTCACCACCACCCTCAGCGCCCGCGTGCACCACCTGAACCCCCGCTGGAACGACCCCCACCAGGACACCGAGGTGGGGACGGGGAACGGGGAGGGGGGGGCAGCATGGGGCCACCCCCGTTTGGGGCCACCCGGCTCGGGGCCACCGCTGACCCTCCTCTGCGTCCCCAGGCGGGCTTCAAGCGGGCGATGGAGCTGGTCGGGGGCGAGTTCATGGACCGGCTCGACTACTACCACCACGCCTGGCTGCCCGCGCGGGCGCTGGTGGAGGAGGCCATCCGGCGACGCTTTGAGGTACCCACCGTGCCGGTTCTGGGGGGGGGGTATCTGAAAGTTTGGGGGGGGGGTGGGCGGCATTGGGGTGAGGGGAGGCCAGGTCCCCTCGATACAAACCTCCCTGCATGGCCCAGGGTGCCCCTTGCACCCCGTATCCCTACTCATGGCCGCGCACCCCCTCCTGTGCACCTATGTCCTTACAGCTGGCCGTGCCCCCCCTCCTGTGCCCCTATACCCCCGGGCACCCCCACTTCTGCTCCCCTATACCCCTACACGCGGCTGTGCACCCCCTCCTGTGCCCTATATATCTGTACGCGCCCGTATCCCCACGCATGGCCGCGTACCCCACGCCCCATATCCCTGCACGTCGCCCACCTGCACCCTAATGTCCTCATGCGCGCCCCTCCCCGTGCACCCCCACATCACCGTGCACGATCGCCCGCCTTCCCGTGCTCCCCCACACCCCCCTTGTGCACCCCGATCTTCCCCCGCCCGCTCACGCACCCCCAGAGCTCCCTGCGCAGGCTCGGCAGATGTACGTGGGTGGCGGGGGGGGGGTGTGCGAAACTGAGGCACGGGGCGGTGCGGGGGCTGCGGGGGCAGGACCCCCGTGTGCCCAGCGTGTCGTTTGTCGTCGTGTCCCCCCCTCGCCGCCGCCGCCGCCGCCCAGGTGGACGCGAGCGGGGCGGTGCTGGAGCTGCCGCGGGGCGGCTGCCCCTGGAAGGAGCACGTCTTCAGCCTGGAGCAGGAGCTGGCGCTGCCCGACCCCCTCCAGCTGGTGCTTTTCCCCGACTGCGGCGGGCAGTGGCGGGTGCAGAGCGTCCCGGCGGGGCCGCGCACCTTCCAGAGCCGGTGAGACCCGTCCCCTCGCCGCGTTTCCGCCCCCCCCCCCTGTCCCCCCCCCAGGGGCAGGTTTTCACCCACCGCCTCTCCCTCTTCCCCCCCCCTCCCCACAGCCTCCCCCTCCCCGAGCCCTGGCGAGGCGTCCGGGACGAGGCGCTGTCCCAGCTCGCTGGCATCCCCGGCTGCGTCTTCGTACACGCCAACGGCTTCATCGGAGGCAACCGTACGCGGGAGGGGGCCTTGGAGATGGCCCGGCGGACGCTGGCGCAGCGGCAGGGGGGGGGAACAACGCAGAACGGCTGAGCCCCCTCCCGTCACGGTCACCCCAAAAGGGACCCCTTACCCAGCGTGGGGGGTTCCAGGGACTGCTGCTGGGGATGGCTGAGACCGTCCTCGCTCGGCGCGTGTAACGGGATCGCAGCGGGACACTATAAGGGAGCTGTCTGTCCGGCTGGGGGGGGGGGGGGGCCAGGCTCCCCCCGGGGGTGTCACTGCTCCCAGTCCCAGTGTTGGACTGGCGCAAACCCAGTCAGAGCCCAAACCGAGAGACTTTTTGGATCCATTTCTCCCAAGCTTGTCCCCCCGTTCCCGATAACGTATCTGCTGCCGACGGGTTCCCCAACACCAGTAAAAACCAGTGCGTTCCCAGTGCATTCGCTGCTCAGGCAGTGGGGGCTGGGGGGGGGTGTCAGGGTGTCCTTGGGGTGCAGGGTGGGGGGGGGAACAGGGCTGCGCGTAGCCGTACGGGGTTGTAAGGGGCTGTGAATTGGGGTGCAGATGTAGGTATCGCCCCCCCCCCCCCCCCCCCCCCCCCGCTGGGGTCCTGCTGCCCCCACCTCCCCCCGGCACGAAACCACGCATCCGGCAGTACGAGGGAGGGGGGGGACACACGACAGGCACAGAACCTCCCCCCCCTTCGCTTCCAGCCTCCTGTCGCAGGGCGATGCGGGCGGTCTGGCTGCTTCTGCTGGCGCTGCCCAGCTCCCCCTGGGGCTGCCGGTGCCTGGGGGGGGCCCCCCCCCCGGTGCTGCCCCCCGCCAGCGGCCGCAACGAGACCCTGGTGGGGGGCGGGCGGGTGCCGGATGTGGCGGTGCGGGTGGCTCGGAGCCGTCCTCGTCTACGTGGGCCGATACGTCCGGAGGAGCTGAGCCGAGACCCGGTTGCACCTCAAGTACCTGCGGGCGCTGCCCTGCGAACCACCCAGCCCTGAGGAGGAGGAGGAGGAGGAGGAGGAGGAGGAGGAGGAAGAAGAGACACCCAGCACCGTTCTCTGAGGTCCCGTAGGCACGAGCCATCACCAGCAGCAAACTGGGGAGCCCCGAGGGGGTGAAGCAGCCCCAGACCTGCCCCAGCGGCTGGAGCGGGTTCGTACCCCCGTTGGTTTGCACCCCGTATCCTCGTGCCAACCCCCTCCGGGCTTGGCTCCGCTCCCCGCGCAGCCCCACGGAGGGGCTGGCTGCTGCCGTCCTTGCCCCTGCACGGGGTTTTCCCTGCCCCGTCTTGGGGTTTGGCTTTGGGAAGGATTTTGGGGGTCCTGGGGGTGTTCGCAGAGCCGAGGGTGTGGGGGGGAGCGGGGACCCCATGCTCTCCCCATCATTTCTGTGCCCCGGGCTTTAGCAGAGCGATTACAACATAATCCCGGGGATTAACGACGTGTAATCCCAGGCTTTAATCCCAGCCTCACCATTAATCCCTACTCTGGGCAGGGGGGTGGCCCATCTGCTCCCCACAACCGCTTCGGCGCTAGCCGGGCTCATGCGGGCCAGCACGAGCACCCAGGGCTGGAGCAGGGCCTCCCAGCACCCTTCACTGCCTGGCCGCAGCCCCAAAAGGGCCAAATTCTGGGTTTTATGGACCCACAGAAGTTTTTGGTTCGCTTTGGGTGGTTCTTCCCACCCTCGAGGCAAAGCCTGGAGGCTGCGCTCACGGCCGAGGAGCCCTCAGCCCTCACCTTTCCCCTTGGGGCAGCAGCTCTTTAACCCCAAAACAAAGCTGCAGAGGGCTCACGCCCGCCGGTGCTGCAGCTGCAGCACACCAACATTGCGGTAGGTGCCTTAAATCTCTTTTAATTACGGCACAGGGAATGGATGTTCTCTTGCAGGTTCATCCCGAGCTATTTTTGACATCAAAAAAAGCAGCACTGGAACCCCAGAAACACACCCAGATCCACGGGGCTTCGAGAACTCGCCCCCCCCCCCCCCAAAAAAAAAAACTTTCAGCCCCCCCGGGGCGAGGAAAGAGTGAAGCGCAGGGAAGGCGAGGGGCGGCGGGGAGAAAGAACCAGCTTTAATCTGTACAGCACCGGCCCCGCGAGCTGCGAGACCCCGAGGAGGTATTAAAGGCACCTGAGGCCACGCCGCGTGTCCCAGGAGGAGGAGGAGGAGGAGGATGGAGGCTGCGGAGGGAGCGTCCCGGCGCCGGCTCTTCAGGAAGACGCCGTTGAGGACCCGGGTGTTGTCACAGCTCCGAGAAGAGGGGCTGCTCCCGCACGCTGGCGCTGGCCATGGCCATGACCGTGACGGGGCTGCGGCTGGGGCTGGCGCAGGGGACGTGGGCGCTCACGAAGAAAAAGGGGACGTGGCTGATCTTCCCCGTGGACCAGCACTGGAGGGGGAAAGAGGACGTGAGGAGGCAGATGAGCACAGGACACGGCAGGGGATGAGCGTCCAAGCGTCACCCTCTTGTGTCCCCCCCCTCCATCATCCCAGCAAGGACACCTTCCCCACCCTCTCCTCCCTGCGGGGACACTGGGGGGAGGTTTTTCCACACACACACACCCCCCAGCTTCAGCCACCGGATTGATCTCCCTCGGGGACAGCGACGGGGAGCCCCGAAAACTGCAGCCGAAACTGGGGACCGCACTCACCACGGTCAGGAGGGCGCCTTTCTTAAAGCAGGGGTGGAAGGTGATGAGCTGGGGCTGCGCGCCACGCTCGCCTCGCAGGAAACCGCTGAAGGGGGGGAAAGGAAAAGCCGCAGTTGGAGCACGACCGCCGGGGGACTGGCAAAACGCAGCGCTTTCGGCGTAGCTTGCGGTTAAGCGGAGGTGTTGGGGCCCTGCCGGGATGCACCGGGCAAGGGCAACCCGAAGCATAAGGGTTTTGAGGCGGATAACGGACAATACGGCCAAAACGCAACCAATTCTGGGGTAAAACGGCGACGCTGCCCGAAGCAGGAGCGCAGGACGGCAGCGTCTCTCTGCTCCGAGGTGGGTCTGCTCTTCCCCACCATGCCCTGGGGGATTGCTGGTATTCAACCAACCCCAAACCAACCCAAAATCCGCCGCTACGCACCACGGCAGGAGCTCGAACACGGGGCTGTTGCGGGTGCGAAACACAGCGATGACCGTCTGGCTCCCGGGAGCGTCGGCATGCCCTGCAGGCGGGAGAGAGAAGGAGCAGTGAGACTTGCCCTTCTCCCAGGGGATGGCACAGGCGCGCAGACGGGCCCCTCGACGCTGGACTGGGGAAACGGAGGTCAGGTTTTTGCGGGGAGCGGCTGGGCACCGCGGAGACCGGGGCGGGTGGCCACCGAGGTGGGGGAAAGCTGGCTACGGACCGCGTTTTCCTCGCACCAAGGCGCGCAGGATCCCGGGACGGGGCTTTCAAAGACCCTTCAGTGATTTAAAGCTGGCTCCGAGGTCTCGGGTAGGTAGGTTTGGCCGAGAAGGATTTTGGGCAACAGATGAGGCGACTCCTTTGGAAACACCCCAGCCTTTAAGGTGTGACGTGGGGGCCCCCATCTCTCCGACGTGAAGGTTATTTTTCCATCCTATCACAGTTTCTGCACCCAGATCCTCGCAGGACCTACCTGGAGGTGCAGAGGACAGGGGGTGCTAGGGAGTCCCGGTTCCCTCAGGTTTTCTCCCCACCCGGTTTCTTTCCCCACCCAGCTTTAAGCACGGCAAAAAAACCAAACAAACAAACAGGTTTGGGCCCAGCAGCTTCAGCTGTCTCCCCGCCGGTGGCGGGCAGGGAGGGAGCCCGAAGCAGCAGCATCCCCAGCACCGTGTTTCGGTGCTCCCTCAAAGGTCTGCTTTGTCTCGGAGCGGGGCCCGTCCAGGAGAGCCTGAATGGCTCGATTATCCCAGGGGCTGCTCCTAGAAACGGAGCCAAGAGGCCCAGTCGGGCTCCAGGCGTAATGCGGGCACTGTGGGAACACAGGAGACCTCGCAGGGGGGGTTGGGAGAGGTGATTCATCCGACTGGGAGCGGGGAGGGAATTCGGGACGCATCCCTCTCCGAAGGATACGGAGGAACGGAGTCAGGGTCAGGAAGGATGGAGGGTGGGTGCTGCCTTTTCGACCCGACTCCTCACCTCAGCGGGGTTTGCGCCCCTTCTGCCTGCTGGAACGGGGATTTTCAGGCAAAGGCCGGCACTGGGGCAGGCAGGGGTGGAGGCAGCGCTCACCTCTGATGATCACCGCGAGTCTTTCGCCGGTGGGGTCCCACACCATGGAGTGGACTTCTCCTCCGATCCTGAAACCGGCACGAGCAGCAGTGAGATCCCCTCCCCCTCCCAGCCAACGTCCCCAGCGCCGGGGGGCTGCTGCCGAGGGGGGGGGGGGGGGGCACGGATCCCCTCTGCCTCCCAAGCGTCACGTTAGGGCAACAAGCGCAGCCAGACCCACCTCTCCTCCCCGTAGAGCGTCTCGAAGGTGGTCTCGGACAGATCTGCCACGATAGAAGCTGTTTTCGAGCCTCCTACTTGCCCTTGCATCTCACCTGAAACAAAGCCCCAAGAGCCCGCTCACTTCTGGTCTCCTGCTCAAATTACTGCCTGGGTCGTCTCACTGCCCTAAATCACACTTTTCTCTCCAAAGTGATACAGAATTTCTCTCTGTTTCTCAGGGCAGCCGTGGAGCAAACGTGCTGCTGTCCCAGCAGCATCTGCCTATGTCTGGGACGGAGGACGGGGGAGGTTTCCCCTCGACAAACACGAGGACCAGCTGCCTCCATGGAAAAAAAAAAAAGCCACGTGAGCTGGGCATTTGACCCCCTGTAAAAGTTTCCCTGCAAACCGTTTGTGACTGTAAGATCGTAACTGCGAGCGAGAAGCAACGTGAGGCAGGGGGGAAAAAAAAAAAACAACCTCAATCCGAGAGATTCTGTGCTTTGAGAGACCCGCGAGACACCCTTCCCCCTGCGTCTCCCGGCTTTGCCTGCGTCCTTTCGCACCCAGCGGCCTGGGAAACGCAGCTAATGAGCAAAAAGCCCGTCTGGCCAAACCCAGCCACAACCAAAAACGAGAGGATCGCTTGGGGACCCAGCCGCTGGCTCTTGGAAAGCTTCGCCTCGGCGACCGGCTCGGGCAGACTCACCTCTGTACTCCGAGAAGGACAAGGAGTAGATGACGGACTCCCCCAGCACCGTGAAGAGCAGTCGGCTGCCGTCAGGGCTCCAGCACCCCGTCTGCGGGACACAGAGCCACGTTAACGCCCGCTACCCAGGCCGGGGAGCTGACAGCTTGCAAGGGATGTTTTGGAGCCAGCTGGAAACGGGGCGGGGGGGGGGGGGGGGGGGGAGTTTTACTAAAACACCGTACGTGCACCCGAGGGCCTTAGAGGCAACGTCTGCCCCGCGTGGGTGGGAAATGCCCCTGTCCTACCTGGCAGCGTCCTTTGATAGTGGGCCACCGCTCACACGTCCACATCTGAGCCTCCCACACTCTGGAAAGAGAGACAGGCTGAAGCGAGCGGGATAAATTCCTGGGAACTGCCCCAATTCTGCTGCTCCAGGAGGAGCCCAAGACGTCGTACTCGATTACCCACCCGTTTCCCCCCACACACACACACACACCGGACGCAGTAGGAACGGGAGCAATTCGGACACAAAGAATCCCCATCTGCTTGGTTTTGGAGCAAACGAAAAGGGCTGAAAGAAAACATCTCGCAGGCAGGGAGCTCACCTGAACACCGCGGAGGGAGTGGCCGCCAGGACCTTGCTGCCGTCGGGTGACCAAGCCAAGTAAGTGACCCCGCCGCCCCCAAACCACTGCAGCTGGACGCAGTTTTCGGTGGACACGTCCCATACCTGGAGGAGGGGGACAACGAGGAGGATAACGACCCCAGGACCTGAACGCCGACCGGGCAGTTAGCGTAGCTTTGGGCAAGTTTTTGCGTGGCTTAGGGAATACAGTCTGATGCTTTCAGATCTAGTTCAGATTCAGGAGCTGCCTAATCCATCCTCCGAGGAAATGCTGCCTGTCCCCAGCAGTCCCGCAGCCGAACCGTACCTTGGTGACCCCCCGCGGTGCCTTCACGGTTCCGGTATCCCAAACGCAGCACCCCGGGAGGTACAGCCTCTTACTCACCAACATGGCCGTGTCGACCGGTGATGCCGAGAGCAGCAGCTCCCCGCTGGGAGCCCACGCCAGGCTGGTGACGGGGCTGTGCCCGGGGTAGGACAGCACCTGAGCGCAGCCGGATGACGGTCTGGAGGGAAGGAGAGAGAAACTGCCGCGGTCGATCGCGGGAAGGGCTGGCCCGCCTGCCACCGAAGGCCGGGGTTGTGTCCGCTGGCAAGACAGGCACCTGCCTGGAATTAACCCAAAGCCAACCCAAACGGGCTCGCAACAGCCCACGGCAGGGTGGGGAGACGCGCGGGGCTGTCACCTTGTGGAGAGGGAGGTGGGATCCAGGTGCCACACCAGGACGCAGCTCTGGCAAGCGACAGCGAGGATGGAGGCGCAGAGCGGCTTCCAGGCCATGGCGGCCACGTTCCTCTGCAGGCGATGCTTCAGCGAGGGGATGGTGGCGCTGCCGGAGAGGAGGGAAGCGTGACGAGAGGGAAAACGGAGGATCGGAGTCCTCACACCGCCCAGGGAGGGCCGTGGACCGTCTCCCAGTGTCCTCTCTCCAGCTCTGACCACGGTGGGGGCCTAAAAGCGTAGAGTGGGAGGGGGGGATGTGCCCCACTGTGACCTGCTTCCCTGGGGGGGGACGACGGACGGACAGGGACGCGGAAGAGATCCCAGCCAGGTGACACCGGCGCCGTGCAGCAAGCCAGAGCACACCTCGTGCGATTAAGCGCCGTGCCCCGTGCTGCCCGCGGCCCGGCCCCGGGGTGGGAGATGGCACTTGCTGGCTTGAAATCCCAGCTGGGGGAGAATGCCTCAGCGGGGAGGCGCGGGGAGGGCTGCAGGACCAGCCGGCAGAGTCTTTTCCTGAGGAGGGCTTTACATGCCCTGGGGGAGCAGGGAGACCTGGAGGAGAAAGGAGACTCAGCGATGCCCGAGGGGCTGCTCTGTCTGCGATGGCAGCCAGGCCGTGTGCCGCCGCAGCCTGCGCCTGCCCAAGCTGCCCCCAGGAGCAGGGAGGGAAAGAAAAAAAAAAACCCAAAGCTTAAGTAAGGCCAGAGATTTTCGGAGATGTCCTTCGCAAAGCTCCTGCTACACAGCAAGGAGTTCTGGGGACAGACGGCGCCGGCGAGAGCAAAGCCCGAGCGAACACGGAGGCAGCGCAGGGCAGAGACGCCGGGGGAATCCTTGGTGGATGCGAGAGGGCGAAACGGGGAGCAGGGGGTCCGCGGAGGCACACGCACACACACACCCCCCAAGGAGCAGCATCTCCAGGGACGTGGCCAGCGGCGCCCGAGGAGCAGCCCAGCCCTCACCTGTTGGAGTTGTAGACCCGAATGGAGTCATCCAGAAGAGCCACGGCAAACTTGCTGGTGTGGGGATGCCAGGCAAAGGCCCGGACGGTGCAGCCGGCCCTGGAGGGAGGGAGGGAGGGAAGGAGGGATAGGGCAGGGTGAAGCACGCCAGCCGCTGCACCGGCGTTTCGGGCTCAAGGCAGCGGCGATGGGCTCTCGGGCATCGGGCATGACCACCCAGCATGACCCCCCCCCCCCCCCAAGGCCGACAAAGGCAGTTCCCAGAACCACCAGTGAAATAAAACTTCCTTTTCGCTGCTGAACGGGACCATTTCCTCTGATAAATTCCCCGTTCCTGGCAATTATTCGCAGGGCTCTGCCGAGGGGCCGGTTAACAAACAGTCTAGGGTCGGTATTTGAAGGAATTTTCCAAGCCCTGATCTAGTTTAATGCTACTTTCCCCCACGTGCGGTGCATCGGGGCATGCTTTGCCTCTCGCCGTCGTACACAAACTGGGGGCAGCCAGAGGCAAGGGGGAAATAATTTGCCCTAACATCTGTCCGATGGGGAGGCTGAGCACGTAAAAAAAAATGAGGTGACCCTGTCCTTGTGTCCCCACCCCTTTCACTCGGCTCCACGAGCCGCTTTCGCAGGCACCCAGGCACGGCGGTTCCGCAACGCGCAGGACTCACCAGTCCACTGCCTGGGAGAATGCTGCGATCATGTCTTCGCTGGTTAGCTTCAGGGGAGAAGAGTTAACGCTGAGCTGGCAGCACACGCGAGAGCGGGCGCTGCCTCTGGTACAGCAGCGAGGACCCCGCCAGTATCCATACCCCCCCCTTCCCTCTCCCCCCACCTCGATTTCGGTCCCTCTTGCAGGACTTTGCTGTCCTAATGCCTTTCCAGCACCCATTCTCCTCCCTTTGGCGAAGGAAACCCGCAGCGTTTGTAGCTGGGCACCATCAGGAGGAATATTTCGCTGTGTTTTCAGCTGGGAAGCACCCACCCGCCATCCAAACCAGCCCCCCCCCAGCGCAGGGTCGGCATCGCAGGACATGCCGCATCGTCCCTGCCTTCCCGAGCACGAGGGTTAAGTCCCGAAAAGACTCACCGAGAGGTGGGGGAACAAGGAGCCGTGCAGCGAGGAGAGCCAGTGGCACACGGCCAGCGTGTAGCTCGAGCCCGTCTTCACCCACTGCAGCCCTGCGGAGAGAAAAAGGACCGACCGTCGCCGCTTCCGTGGTCTTCGACGAGAGGCCCGACGGGCAGAGGAAACGCAGGCGGCTGCGACAGGCAGGGACGGGCACGATGGAAGAGGGGATGAAGGGAACGGAAGGATGAAAGCGAGATCCAGAGAGAGACCCGGGAGATCTCCAGGTCCTCCGCGAGCAGCCCAGACTCACCCTCCTCCTCGGCGCCGGCGATCTCTTTCAGCACCCCGCACAGCCCCATGTCCCGCCTGCAGCGGAAAGCTCGGTCAGCCTCCCTCGCCTGGTGCGTTGGCGACACGAAGCCCAGCCACCTCTCTCCCCCATCCCCTCAAAATCCCCCTCACCTGCTGAGAACCCCCCACCCACCCCCGGAGGCCTCCAAAACCAGCTCTCCCCTCAGCTGGGGCACTTAACCCCAGTCACCAGCGACTGCTGGACCTGCTCTCAGCTGTATTATGACCCCCCCCCCAAACTCTCCCAGGAAGCTCAGACTGGGGTGTTGCACGGCACCGGGAAGGTCTGGGAGCAGGGCTGTGCCCTCCCGACGCTCGTGGGTGAGAGCTGACGGGGCAGCGAAGCCTCTGCCGTGCTCCTGGGCGAAGAGGCTGCAGGACAGGTACGGGGGAAGGGGGTTTGAGCGTAGATATTAAGTGCACGGGCAGCTCCTGGCTTTGCCTCCCGTGGGCCTGGCTGTTTTGGGGGGGGGGGGTGTGCACTCACCAGGCACTGAGGCACCTCTTCCAGAGGGACTCGCGGTGGTGGATGAAGGCCGGCCGGGTGCTGTGCTCCAGCCGGCTGTGAGCCTTGAGGGTTTCCTTGGGCAGGCTGAGGACGGGCAGGTCTGCCAGCTGCGGGCACAGACACCGTGTGGTGAACAAAGCGGTCGAGCTCGGGGCGGGGGGGGGGGGGCAGCTGGGGAAGGCCCCCCCCCCCCCCGGCCATCGCAGAAAGCAAATAGCGATGTGAGAAAAGGAGGGGCACAAAGATGGGGTGAAGGGATGAAGAAACACCCGAGGCGTGAGCCTGTCGCCTTCACTGCTGAGGGTAACCTCGGGGGGGGGGGAGGCAAGGAGGAGACACCCCCAGCAGAAGGGGCTGGAGCTCCAGTCACAGCTTGGCTGGGGGGGGAGGAAATGTGTTACCCCAAGCCTGGAAGGGCTCACCTGGCTCTGGAAGGCGAGCGGGAGCTGCTCGTAGAGGCGACCGCAGACCAAGGCGTTATTGAACTCGTAGAGGGTGATGTCCCCGGGGGGCGGCGGGGGCGGGAACAGCGCTAAGGAGCACATCCCGCCGCTGGTCCTGGGGGCCAAACGCGCTGAGGGGCTGAGAGATGCAGCACATCCCCCCCCCCCCCCGCCCCGCCGAGACCCCCGCCCCCAGGTAGGCCCCTGCCCAGCGAGGCCTGGGAGGAGCGGGGGGGTGACGCTGGGGGACGGGCACCCACGGGACCTGGGCACCCACGGGACCCAGGTACAGAGCAGGGGACGCGGGCACCCACGGGAGCCGGGTATGGGGGGACACGGGCACCCACGGGACCTGGGCACCCACGGGAGCCGGGTATGGGGGGGACACGGGCACCCACGGGAGCTGGGCACCCACGGGAGCCGGGTATGGGGGGGACACGGGCACCCACGGGAGCTGGGCACCCACGGGAGTCGGATATGGGGGGACACGGGCACCCACGGGAGCTGGGCACCCACGGGAGCCGGGTATGGGGGGACCCACACCCCCCCCCCCCCCCCCGTTCACCCTCCACATCCTCCGCCCCCGGGGTGCGCTCGCTCCAGCCCGAGGCCCCCCCCGGCCCGAAGCCTCCCCGGCCCCTCACACACCCAGCGCCCCCCCCCCCCCCCCCGCCTCCAGTCCAGCTCCCCCCCCGGCCCGCTGCCGCCGCCCCGCCGCGGCCCCCGGTTCCCCCCCGGCCCCGCAGCTCCCCTCAGGGGCCGCCATGTCGCCCCTCACCCTTTTCCCGCCTCGCGCGGACGGGTCCCGGCGAGGGCCAATCCCCTCAGCGGCCGCCTTTCGCGCGCGCCCCCTGGCGGCGGCGGCGGCGGGGGTGTGGGGGGGAATTAAAGGGGCCGCGGCTCCGGTTCGCGCAGCGCGGGGGCGGCGAGGCGGGGCGGCGAGGCGGGGCGGCGAGGCGGGGCGGCACCCCCCCCCCCCCCCCCCCCGGCTCTACCTCTGCGGTTGACTGCGTGACTTGTCCTGCCTTCCGCACCGACCTCCTCCCCCCCCCCCCCCACCTCCGGTGAATTCGGGGCTCCCCCGCTGTAACGGGGGGGTGATAAATTGGAGGGGCCACTTTTGGGGGACGCATTGCCCCTTTAAGAGAGGCGGTGCGCCCCCCCGCGCGGGGGCGGGAAAGCGGTGCGTGGCGCCGGCGGCTCACGTGGTGCGAGGGCGGGACAGAGACGGCCCCCCCCTCCCCCCCCCCCCCGTGGGGTCCCCGGGGCACCCCCGTGTCCTGCACACGCACCCCCGGCCCCGTGGGGTCTCCGGGCGCCCCTTGCACCCTGCTCACACACACACACACACCCCCCCCCGCATCTGGGGGTGCCCCGGGCACATCATGACCCTCCCGTGGGGGTGGGGGGGGTGCTCACTTGCGTGGGTGTCCCGTCCCCCCCCCGTGCACGGGTCCCATGGGTGCAACCTTTACCTGCCTGCGCGTGAGCCCCGTGGGTGCCCGCGTCCGTGTCGCCCCCCCCCCCCACGTGCCTGTGTCCCGTGGGTGCCCGTGTCCCCCCATACCCGGCTCCCGTGGGTGCCCAGGTCCCGTGGGTGCCCGTGTCCCCCCATACCCGGCTCCCGTGGGTGCCCAGGTCCCGTGGGTGCCCGTGTCCCCCCATACCCGGCTCCCGTGGGTGCCCAGGTCCCGTGGGTGCCCGTGTCCCCCGCCCTGTACTTGTGTCCCGTGGGTGCCCGTGTCCCCCAAAACCCGGCTCCCGTGGGTGCCCGGGTCCCCCCATACCCGGCTCCCGTGGGTGCCCAGGTCCCGTGGGTGCCCGTGTCCCCCATACCCAGCTCCCGTGGGTGCCCGCATCCCCTGCCCTGTACCTGGGTCCCGTGGGTGTCTGTGTCCCCCCCCCCACCCCCCCAATACCTGGGTCCCACGGGTGTCCACACACCCCCCCCTATTTCACCGTACCCAGGTCTCATGGGTGCCTGCATCCCCCCCAGGCAGGACAGCGGGTGCTGCGCTCCCCCCCAGCCCCCCCCCCCGCCGCCCCCCCCCCCCCCCCCCCACCTTGGAGCGCTCCCAGCTCCTCTTTTTTTGGGCTCTCAATTTCCCTTCCCCTCCTGCCTTCGGCTCGCTTTTATTATATTTATCTCTGTGTTTTCCTTAGCGGCCGCAAAAGTTATTTTAATTTTTTCAGGATATTAAATAAAGGCCGCGGCGGGGGGGGGGGGCGGGGTGGGGGGGGCTGCGGCGGGGGGCCCTGCATTCCTCACCCGTTACGGAGCGAGCGGGGTTTGATAGGAGACAACGATTTGGACGGCGCCGACATCAGAGCCACCGCAGGGGCTTGGCGTGGCCTCGTGGCTTCCCCCTTCCCTTGGACCCGGCGGCGGGAGCCGAACGTCCCCCCGCACCCCCCAAAACTAAGGCCCCCTCGGGGCAGCGAGGCAG